>NC_034175.2:48649904-48852460 GCF_002021735.2 Oncorhynchus kisutch | reverse complement strand
GAACGCAACCTGTACCATACCTGGCCATATATAACCATCCGCCTCATCTGTAGAAGATGTCAAAATGAATAGCCAGGGGGAGGTGAGGGCTTGAAATGTTTCAGTTGGGGATTATTTTCTGTCTTCTGACGCTTTTTCCCAATTTAGCTTCCAACCCCTTTCGCTTTAAAATAAAACACCAAATCAATGAGGTGAGGTATATGGACATTTGTGCCGATGCCCATTCGTTCACCAAGAGCAAATATTTATCTAGTATTTAAGTATAGAGCCTCAACAAGATCTATAATGATCTATAATCTATAATGATCTATAATGATCTATAATATTTACAGATGTAGAATCTTCATTTGAACACCTTGTTGCAGGATTATTTTTATGTTTTGTTTATTTGAGGTTTGAAAATACTTTTGTAAGTGTGTAATTTCCACTTTGAAATTTCAGACTTGATTTTCCATGATGAAAAATTCATCAACCCCTACAAAAATGTCTATTAATTATAACCCATATAATAATTCACATTTCCTGTTGCTCAAGGATGATTTTTTATGCTGTAGTAAATTAGTTCAAATTTAGACCCTACATCTGTAGATCCCATTATTACATATTTGGTAACATGAAATGGTACATTAAAAGATGCATAATGAACTGATATACTGAAAGATGAATTATGAATTGACAAGGAATGGTTATAATGCTATTTAGCCATGTGATACTATGGATTAGCAGCATTGACATTTAATGAATTCAGGAAGAACATAATTCAAAATGTCCTTGACAGATGTAAAAAGGGGAATACTAAGGCTAAGAGTATTAAATATCTAGTCTGTTTTGAAATTCTGATTCTGTCCTGGTCTTAGTGCGTTGTTAGTTATCAGTAAAGCCGTGCTTGGGGCACCCCCCACTCTGCCCCCCTCCCAGTCCTCCCTCCCTGCCCCTAGACCCGGGGTGACGGGGCCCGGAGGCCCCTGAAATCCAACTGTTCCTGGATCCACACAGGATTAGCTGCTGTTTGGTTTAGGCTGATTTGTTACATTTCCCAAATCCTCAGACGCGTGCCACCAAAGCTCCTGCTACCCTCCACTCCCTCTGCTACGGCAGCTGCAAGATACCATGTCATTTAAACCATTTGCTTCTCCCGAAACAGGAATCTCGTTCTGGTCTTCCCTCCCTCCACATTTCCCCTTCTCCCTTTATTCCCTACCCCCTTTCTTTGCCTGGTTTCCCCCCTTGATTGTGTCTGTCATTCCATCCTTCTGATCTTTTTCCACACAGTGTGTCCATGTCTGCCTCCTCTGTTTGTCTTTTATTCCTGCTATCCTCTACCTCGGATGTGGCCACTTAGATAGCATCTCCCACTACCAGCCACATGCCCTCTGTGAAAACACCTTTTACATCTCCTCTGTCTCTTGATTACCAAGCCACAGTATGGTTCTCCCCCTACCTCACCCCCACCTCAAATCCCTTACACCTTCCCTCCCCCTCCCTTCCCCTGCTTAACCTTCCCCTCCATTGATACCTACCATATCAAACATTCATCCTAAAATATTTGCCTGATGCTCTAGCTTTTCCTGAATCCACCAGCCTCTGATATTCCTCAACTTTACCCATAGAGCTCATGGAAGGGATGGATCATTTACAACTCTGCTCCATCAGATAAGGGATACAGTGATACTGAATAATGATACTAAATAACAAACATTCATCCTGATAGCTTTACCAGAATGTCCCTCCCTCTAATGTTCATCTCCTCTGTCATTTTACATTTGAACACTAATGATGGTGAGTAAGTGAAGGCCTTTCATTCCTTTCATTCATAACGCAGCTCTCTGAGATGAGGGAAAAACAAGCATGCTACTAAACGAGAATTTCCTCTTCAAAGAGAATCTTGCTAATTTGATTAAATATTCATAGATAAAAACTGTGCTTTAGAGAAAGGCAAAGGGCCATTTGTGTTTGCATTTATTTCCCCACAGGAGAGTTAGAATGTACAATGCAGCAGGAAAACAAATCAGGGAGGGAAACAAACGAGAGACTAGCTAGGCCTGTTACTGCATGCCTGTCTGGCTGCCTGCCTGTGTTATTTTCCTGCCTAATTGATCTTGTTTCCTTCTACAAATTAATTGGCCTTAAAATGTTTAATTGCTGTGGTCAGCCAGCCCTGCTCTGCCCCAGGCCTTGTTTATGAAGCAGGTCAGCCTGCTTTGCTCTGCCCCTAGGCTTTGTTTAAGAAGCAGGTCAGCCAGCCCTGCTCTGCCCCCAGGCCTTGTTTAAGAATCGCAGAGCCAGCACTGCTCTGCCCCCAGGCCTTGTTTAAGAAGTCAGAGCCTGCCTTGGTCTGCCCGCAGGCCTTGTTTATGAAACCAGAGAGCCTGCCTTGCTCTAACCCCAGGCCTTGTTTAAGAAGCTAGAGAGCCAGCCTTACACTGCTCCAAGGCCTTGTTTAAGAAGCTAGAGAGCCAGCCTTGCTCTAACCCCAGGCCTTGTTTAAGAAGCTAGAGAGCCAGCCTTACTCTGCTCCAAGGCCTTGTTTAAGAAGCTAGAGAGCCAGCCTTGCTCTAACCCCAGGCCTTGTTTAAGAAGCTAGAGAGCCAGCCTTACTCTGCTCCCAGGCTTTGTTTAGGAAGCCAGAGAGCCAATATACCCTTATTTACGAAGCAGGTCAGCAAGCCTTGTTGAAGAAGCAGGTCAGCCTGCCTTGCTCTGCCCCCAGGCCTTCTTTAAGAAGCCAGTGAGTCAGGCCAGCTCTGCCCCAGGGCTTGATAAAAAAGCAAGAGAGACAGTATTGCTCAGGTCCCAGGCCTTGTGTAAGACGCCAGAGAACCAGCCTTGCTCTGCTCCCAGGCCTTGTTTAAGAAGTCAGATAGTCTGCCTTGATCTTCCCCCAGGACTTGTTTAAGAAGCCAGAGAGCCAGCCTTGCTCTGCCCCAGGCCTTGTTTAAGATGTCAGAGAGCCAGCCTTTTCTGCCCCCAGACCTTGTTTAAGACGCCAGAGAGCCAGCCTTGCTCAGCCCCCAGGCTTTGTTTAAGACGCCAGAGAGCCAGCCTTGCTCAGCCCCCAGGCCTTGTTTAAGACGCCAGAGAGCCAGCCTTGCTCAGCCCCCAGGCCTTGTTTAAGACGCCAGAGAGCCATCCTTGCTCTGCCCCCAGGCCTTGTTTAAGACGCCAGAGAGCCATCCTTGATCTTCCCCCAGGACTTGTTTAAGAAGCCAGAGAGCCAGCCTTGCTCTGCCCCCAGGCCTTGTTTAAGACGCCAGAGAGGAATCCTTGATCTTCCCCCAGGACTTGTTTAAGAAGCCAGAGAGCCAGCCTTGCTCTGCCCCCAGGCCTTGTTTAAGAAGCATGTCACCCAGCCTTGCTTTGCCCCCAGAACCTGTTTAAGAAGTGGAGAGAGCTATGTTCTTCCCATCCTCCTCTCCTCCTTCACCGCATCCAGTTGATACTTGATCATTTGGGGTCCAGGCCCTCTCTCTCTCTCTTGGTCTCACTCTCCACTGACCTTCAAAACAGATACATTTGTGGCTTATATCTCTTTTAGGTCCATTTATTGTATTTTTCGTTGTTTGCTGCAGAGCACATTTTTGCTCCCTGTCACTGAGAAATAAGTCATTTCCCAGTCATGGTGGGGGGGTGGAGGAGGTGCTCGTTTCGACGGGAGATGGTGGAGGGGGGGTGACAGGGGTTTGGCAGTGGTCGGTGTCATGGTAGGCGGGACAGGGGACAGGATGAGTTGATATTCTGGTCCCGGAACGAATGCTAATTTAATCAATCTGCTGTAAATCCGACTGGCTGCTGACTCATGTGAGTCTGCTGCCCCGAGGGGGACTCCAACAAAAGCCCTGCCATTGCAGTTTGTTCCCCGACACATTTTTATGGCACACACACTGACACACACACTGACACACACACGAACACACTCACACAAACTTGTATAGGAGCGCACGTACGTACGCACAGGCACATTTACACACGGACACACAAACACACACTACTAGGCAGGCACCACACACACACACACACACACACACACACACACACACACACACACACACACACACACACACACACACACACACACACACACACACACACACACACATCCTACACACTTCCAGGCACTAGGCAGACAGGCACACATATACTTAACTCACACACCTGCAGTTTTTTCTCACCTCTTTCTTCCCTGTACTGTGTCTAGGTAGCTCTGTGGCTGTGGGTGTGGGAGTGGGAGTGTGTGGGGGAAAGTGCTGAGGAAGCTGCCAGGGGAGCACTGAGGTGAGAGGCTGGAGACTCTCCTCCCTCTCCTTGGCTCAGACAGGCTTTAGCACGTCTCTCCCATCAATCTCCCCCATCCACTCACTCCCAGCCAGGGAGAAGTGACCGCTGGCCTACTGATCAGCTTGCTTTGGCCCCCACCCTGTCCCTAGCCTGATCTGAGCCAAAGGACATCGTGACCAATGGGGGTGGACCGGCAGGTCGCATAGCACATGTAAATGTTATCATGGATGTCATGACAGTGGGTTGGAGATTGGGAGTGAGAGTGGGGTGGAGTGTCAAGGGTGGGGGTTTGTGAAGGGTGGTTTTAAAAGGGTGGTAGGAAGAGGGAGTATAGAAAAAGAGTGAAAGAAGAGAGAGAGTGAGATAGATAGGGAGCGTGAGAGACAGAGAGACAGAGAGAGACGAGTGATAGAGGAAAAAGCATAGTGTGTGCGTGTACAAACGTGAGAGAACGATAGAGAGAGAGAGAGAGAAAGAGAAAGAGAAAGAGAAAGAGAAAGAGAAAGAGAAAGAGAAAGAGAAAGAGAAAGAGAAAGAGAAAGAGAAAGAGAAAGAGAAAGAGAAAGAGAAAGAGAAAGAGAAAGAGAAAGAGAAAGAGAAAGAAAGAAAGAAAGAGGGGGGACTGTGGAGGGATTATCCTGAAGGACAGGCTTTATGGCTGTGTGTAAATTTATTTGGAATAAGTCCGCAGTGCCCAGTACATTCAGAGGAGCGGTGTCCGGGAAGGGGTGGAGGGGGGCTTTTAATTAATGAGTGCACGCTTGTCGCCGGCTTTGGAGAGGCTTTTAAATCACTGATGCAAATTAAGGGGATATCAGGCTCTCTGTGTGAGTGAGTGTGTGTGTGTGTGTGTGTGTGTGTGTAGCTGTGGCTGGCTTCTCTAGACTACAGACATCAGGAGACTACTGCAAGACTGGCAGAGCAGCAGCCCTATAGCGCAAACAGGTCCTCATCTACAGTACTTCTAAATACCAGAGAGAAATGGCCTTTGAAATCCTCTTTACATTTGAAAAGGGCAGAGACTGTACCAGGACATTAAAAATAGACTACAGACAACTAGTGATGTATTGTTAAAACTGGGTAAAATCTGATCACCATTCACGGTGAATGAAGTAAAGCGCCCTATACTGTGAATGGGTAAACCTTCCCTCAAAATAAAAAAGGTGCATTTATCTTGCGTTTACCCTACTCTACTGCAGACAACCAATCAATAATCCCACCACCCACTGCATACAGTACATGCAGACAGAGACATGGTGTTCAGTGTTCAAATATCTGGAGAGACAATGCGCACTGGCACTGTCATTGGTTACGCAACCGTAGCCATGGCAACCCACAGTGCACCTCTCCGACCCCTTGCACTCTTGAAGTAGTATGAGTTATGAGCCCCCGGGTCAGGGTCAGTCGGCTGTTTGCGAGTGCAGCAGAGGGTGTGTGTGTGGGTTCTAGCCTAGTTTAACAAACCTAACACAATGGTAATTCTTAGCTCTGGCGGTAGGGATTTAGGTCTGGGGGTGTGTCAGAAATATTTGGTACTATTTTGGCAGCAGAAATGATGGGCGAAGTAACTGACGGTGGCACGACAGAGCTGGGGTTTGATGAATAATGGTAACGATTTATATCCATAATGCATTTATGTCACATCTATAAGCATTTTCTAAATGTGTTAACAGGTTAATGAAATCGATCCATAGAATATCTATAGCTCATTCATGTCATGCTGTGCAAGAGCTCATATTTAGGTATCTTAATAGACGCATAATTACAATGGCAGCGTAGTGTCAACATAATTGACTGTTCTCACAAGTGTGCTTCTGCCATACCAGTGTTAGTGTATATGCCAAAAGCCAAACCACATTTGGAAAATGATGCTGAATTGTAAACTGTATGGTTTGAGCCCTTAATGCTAATTGGCTGAAAGCCGTGGTATATCACAACCCATGGGTATGACAAAACATTTATTTTAACTGCTCTAATTACGTGGGTAACCAGTTTATAATAATAAGAGGGCACCTCGGGGGTTTGTGATATTTGGCCAATATACCATGGCTAAGGGCTGTGTCCTAGCCCTCCACGTTGCGTCACTCCTAAGAACAGCCCTTAGCCATGGTATATTGGCCAAATATCACAACCCCCCCGTGTCTGTACCAGCCCCCTTTCCCACACCGGCCGGGGTAGGCCCTTGATTTACCTTCTTCTTCTACTTCTTACTGAGGTCAATGGTGCATGAAGATCCCTACAGGGTTGAATCCTCTAGGTAAATTTTCAGATCAAATCATGTAGTTGATGGTCATATCCTAACTCTTTTGTAACTCATTGACATTCCTCCCCTCCACATGTTAAATAGCCTACAGAAACAAAATAACTAA
Source organism: Oncorhynchus kisutch (assembly GCF_002021735.2). Lineage (NCBI taxonomy): Eukaryota > Metazoa > Chordata > Actinopteri > Salmoniformes > Salmonidae > Oncorhynchus > Oncorhynchus kisutch. The sequence continues at coordinate 48,845,816 of NC_034175.2, read as the reverse complement.
ATGTAGGCCTGTCCCATCTTTGCTAAAAACATTGAACATGCTTGCAGGCCACATTGTTCTAAGTAACTGCATAGCTTCCATGTGGAAATATATTGTTAACCTTTTACTGCAGTGGGTTAAATCAGGGTCACACCAAGTGTTGATTGGTAGTCATAGACAAACCTACTTTGAAACAAAAGTAAACACCTCACAGACATGGTTATGGGCTTTAAAAAAAGAAGACACCAGTTCCATGTCAGATATAGAGTTGAAATGTATTCAATTTGGAGTTTTCATCTCAATATTACACTTTAAATACATCACAGAAACCTGAAATATAAAAATAAACGTTTGACATAGAAACACCGGATTTTTGAAAATGTTGATTAATTATGAAATTATGAAAAATATTTATAACATTCACCAATGAGACCACTGTCACATTCTGACCTTAGTTCCTTTGTTTTGTCTTTGTTTTAGTATGGTCAGGGCGTGACTTGGGGTGGGCAGTCTATGTTCTTTTTTTCTTTGATTTGGGATTTCTGTGTTTGGCCTGGTATGGTTCTCAATCAGAGGCAGCTGTCAATCGTTGTCCCTGATTGAGAACCATACTTAGGTAGCCTGTTTTCACCCTTGAGTTGTGGGTGATTATTTTTTTGCACCATTCGGGACTGTTTCGGTTTTCATTTTGATTCTCTTGTTCTTGTGTATTTTGTATTCATTTTCCATGAAATCACACTATGGATACATACCACGCTGCGCATTGGTCCTCCGATCCTTCCTACTACTCCTCCTCGTCAGAGGAAGGAAGAAGAAACCCGTTACAACCACGAGAGTGTGATGACAGCATTCAGCATTCACACTGATATAGGGGTTAGACCTACTGGGAATTGCATTATGGATGAGCCATGGACATGCCAAACATTGTCAACAAAACAATATTAAATTCACTATGTCCTAAAAAGAGAGTGAATCATTTTTTTAAAAATCCAATCAAAACTTAACAACTTGTTTTAAGTAGACTATGTCTAAATACAGTTACAGGCACCATAATTGCTCTCCGTGGGCATTTCCGTGACTAAACCAACTAGGCTCATAATTTAACAATTGTATTCGTGTTAACAGATAGCTTACAAGTTTGTTATTAAGGCACATGAAAGTTCACATGTTCCAGAAGGCATTTCTGCCCCAAAAAACAGATTTTGCTAGAAATTTTTTTTCTCCAGTTGAAACGCCTCTCCTGTGAAGTAGTGACGCGTGACATACGCCTAGTTTCCTGAAATGAGTCACATATTAAGGCAAGGCAGAGTATGGAGATCCAATATTAGGAAGGAAAGGGGGCATGTCAACTCACCATTATACTGCTCCCCAATCTAACGTTTTAGAAACATAACGGGACAATCCTGCAGATCGTATTCATACTTCTCCAGAGATAGCAGAAGGATGTTAAATTGCATTGCATGTGAGCCATGGAATTTCTCATTTAAAAGTCAGGATGGTGAATCATTCTAATAAATGTGGTTTTAATCAACTTAAATGAAAAACAAGCAATCTGTTTTTTAAACAACAATCCTATTTCTACATAGGTTGGGGTCAGAAGCATGATATCGTAAAATTGTCAGGATAAAAAAGAAGCGATGCAGTGCTGTTGAACCAGCCTTTTATATAGCAGCCTATTGGCCTAGGGTAAGGGTAGCCTAGAGAGGGCTTGGTTTTTAATCATGTGAAACTAAAAACAAGCAATTGTTCTAGGAAAATAACGTCTAAATACGAGGGTCACCAGCATCATCTCATCTCTCATCTCATGATGGTCATATATACACAGCTAACCTACATGGAGGGGTTATTCCCACTTCCAAAACGGGAGCTGGCTAAAATAATGTCATTGATTAAATAATTGATTAAAAGGTGATGTCTGCTCACTGTTTTTCTGCTCCCAAACTTGATCTTTTAATAAAGCTTTGTTGATTAAGATTTATTTCAAAGCAGTCTCACGAGCCAAACCCTTTATTGATAGGCTTGGCTATTGGGCTAGAGAAAAAATAAACAGCCTTCATTGAGGGAAGAGGAGGCTATGCTCAGTCTTACATCTAATGAATAGTAAACTTTTAAAAAATGTTATGTTAATCAATATGGGTGGATACCGGCCCCAAAAAGCACATCTCCTCTCTTGTTTCATTAGCATGAGGGCACTGTGCATCACAGCTAGATAGGTTGGCTTCCACTCGCAAGATCCATGCCATTACCAAGTCTTGAATCTCCTGATATACACTGCATGAAATTGTCCCTTTTGCACTTGTTTTTAAGCACATACCTCAAATATTGCTACCCCTCCCACATCAGAGCACAGAGCTAGCAAGCTGATATTAGACAGGTTAATTGCCTAGCTGTGCAAGTGGTGGGAAATGCAGGAGCGACAGTTTTTAAATGCCGAAATTGCCAACTAATGTGCATTTGGCACTTAGCTGCCTTAGCACCAGCCGAAAATTGAAAATAAAGCCCAGTGTGTGTGTGTGTGTGTGTGTGTGTGTGTGTGTGTGTGTGTGTGTGTGTGTGTGTGTGTGTGTGTGTGTGTGTGTGTGTGTGTGTGTGTGTGTGGAGAGATGGGGGGCCTCCGAGCCACGTGTCATCTCCTTTAGCAAATGGAGCCCATGCAGTGTGGTGTGGCGACTGGCGAGAGTAGAGCCAAAATGGCTCTGTCTGTCTGTATCAGTGAACCTGGCTGTCTGCTCACATTAGTACCCGCTCACGGCCATGACACGCACTGACAGGGAGAGCAGCATGCCAGCATCACAGCTCTCAGAAATGAATTTGGGAAGAAGAGGAGGAGGAGGAGAGGGCAGGTTGATGTTTTGTCTTGGAGGCAGAACTGAGCAATTTCCCCTTAGATAGGCCAACTGCAAAGTCAAATTGGCTCTATTGTAAAAATGCAAAAAACTAAAATGAGCTTTTTGGTCTTAATTTAAGGTTAGGGTTAGGCATTAGTGTTAGCAGTGTGGTTAAGTTTAGGGTTAGGGTTAGGTTTCAAATGAGATTGTATGACATTATGGCTGTGCCAGCTAGTGACCATTGTAGGGCTGCCTCCAGAACAAGATTCATGACAAAGAAGGCTAACCTGGGAGGAGAGTGGGGAGGAATAAGTTGAGAATGGGATGAAGAGAAGGGGGGGTTGAGGAGCAGGAGGAGGAGCAGGAGAAGGAGAAAGAAGAGGAGGGGAAGAAGGAGGAGGCGACAGACATATTTTCTTTCTCCATCATGAATAAAATAATGATGTCATGTCTGCTGTTTTCTACTGATCTTATCTCTGCTGCTCAGTGCCCCATCCCACCACCCCTTTCATCTCTCCATCCCTCTCACTGCTAAAAAAAATGAAATTTTAAAATGGTCACATAACACTTCTGATAGTCGCTACTCATGAGATCAACAATGATTTCCCAACAAGACATTTATTTTAGAGGAACTCCTTATGTCTGTTATTGAAATGTTAGTTATGGCTGATGATGGAGTGAGGTTAGGGATGTTAGGGAGTGCAGGATGAGTTATTGATTGGAGAAAAACACTTCCTGCCAGACTTTAACCTGATCACGTTCTCTCGGCCTGGTCCATCAATCACAGCCAATGGACAGACAGACAGACAGAGTTCCTCCCTTCAGCAGACAGCTGACCTTACTGGACCGTCGCTTGCCTCTTTCTTTCTCTCTGTGTTCCTCACTCTGTCTCCCTCTCTCTTGCTCCACCCATGCCTCTTTCTTTCTCTCTGTGTTCCTCACTCTGTCTCCCTCTCTCTTGCTCCACCCATGCCTCTTTCTTTCTCTCTGTGTTCCTCACTCTGTCTCCCTCTCTCTTGCTCCACCCATGCCTCTTTCTTTCTCTCTGTGTTCCTCACTCTGTCTCCCTCTCTCTTGCTCCACCCATGCCTCTTTCTTTCTCTCTGTGTTCCTCACTCTGTCTCCCTTTCTCTTGCTCCACCCATGCCTCTTTATTTCCCCCCCATCCCATCCTTCCTTCGTTGTTCAACTTTTTCTCAGAATCTGTTACATTTCCTCTTCCCTCTACCCCTTGCCCTCTATCGCCCTCTCGTTGTTTTGCACTCCTTCCATCTCTCTTTTAGATTTGACACAAAGTAAGTGCCACAGCTAAAATATAAGAGCAAAAATATATTTTCCACATACTGTATACGGAATCTTTTTCTCAACCTGAACCTGATAAAAACATTTGAGGAGTCACAACTCAGAACACCATAAAATGTAATCCCAGTGTCAGAGTTGTATACCCCCAGTCTGAATCGCCCATGCGGGATAATCCTTAGTATTACAGGCAGGTTATGTGTGAGTTCTAAATGGCACCATATTCCCTGTAGTGCACTACTTTTGACCAGAGCCATATGGTACCCTATGGGCCTAGTCAAATGTATTGCACTACATATCGGTTCTGGTCAAAAGTAGAGACACTATAGGGAATATGGTGCCATTTGGGATGCAGCTTTTATGTATGAGGTTCTGTCTGTTCCCCTACTTTCCCCCTTCCTGTAGGTTTTACAAAAATAAAGAGCTCACATATGTAATTGTATTTGTATTTATTATGGATCCCCACTCTTCCTACAATTTTACAACATTACAATACATTCAGAGATTTCACAACACACTGTGTGCCCTCATGCCCCTACTCCACCACTAGCACATATCTACAGTACTAAATCCATGTGTATGTATAGTGCGTATGTTCTCGTATGTGTGTGTGTGTACGCATGTGTCTGTGCCAATGTTTGTGTTGCTTCAGGATCACCGCTGTTCCATAAGGTGTTTTTTTAATCTGTTTTTTAAAATCTAATTTTACTGCTTGTGTAAGTTACTTGATTTGGAATAGAGTTTCATGTAGTTATGGCTCTATTAAGTACTGTGTGCCTTCCATAGTCTGTTCTGCAAAGACACCTCTGGTGGCATGTCTTGTGGGGTATGCATGGGTGTCCAAGCTGGGTTCCAGTAGTTTAGACAGACAGCTCGGTGCATTCAACATTCAACCTCTCATAAATAAAAGTAATGATGAAGTCAATCTCTCCTCCACTTTCAGCCAGGAGAGATGGACATGCATATTATTAATATTAGCTCTCTGTGTACATGCAAGGGCCAGCCGTGCTGCCCTGTTCTGAGCCAATTGCAATTTTCCTAAGTCCTTTTTTGTGGCACCTGACCACACGACTGAACAGTAGTCAAGGTGCGACAAAACTAGGACCTGCCTTGTTGATAGTGTTGTTAAGAAGGCAGAGCATCGCTTTATTATAGACAGACTTCTCCACATCTTAGCTACTACTGAATCAATATCTTTTGACCATGACAGTTTACAATCTAGGGTTACTCCAAGCAGTTTAGTCATCTCACATGATTTATTACAAGATTTAGTTGAGGTTTAGGGTTTAGGAAGTGTTTTGTTCCAAATACAGTGCTTTTAGTTTTAGAAATATTTAGGGCTAACTTATTCCTTGCCGAATGAGAATTGAAATATTTGAAACTATAGTGTCAAGGGGGATACAGAGAGATTATGAGTCACGACCCACAATAAGGGTTTAGCAGTGAAAAAACAGAACAAAGAATAGATCAAAAATAGATTTCTTCTAAGCAATTAACTGGCCTCCCCAGTGGCGCAGTGATCTAATCAAATCAAATCAAACATTGTTTGTCACATGCACCGAATACAACAAGTGTAGACCTTACCGTGAAATGCTTACTTACAGGCCCTTAACCAACAGTGCAGTTCAAGCTAAGAAAATATTTACCAGGTAGACTAAAGTAAAAATAATAATAAAAAGTAACAAAATAACAATAACGAGGCCATATACAGGGGAAACCAGTACCGAGTCAGAGTGCGGGGGTACAGGTTAGTTGAGGTAATTTGTACATGTAGGTAGGGGTGAAGTGACTATGCATAGATAATAAACAGCGAGTAGCAGCAGTGGCTCATCGCGCTCTAGCGACTCCTTGTGGCGGGCTGGGTACCATGAAGGCTGACTTCGGTGAACTGTGTTTCGTCTGACACATTGGTGCGGCTGGCTTCCGGGTTAAGCGGGTGGGTGTGAAGAAGCACGGTTTGGCAGGTCATGTTTCGGCGGACGCATGACTCGACCTTCGCCTCTCCCGAGCACATTTAACTGTGTCACCACACACAGCCTACACACACACACACAAGAGGTTGGCAGGTAGCTTAGTGGTTTTAGTGTTGGGCCCGTATCCGAAAGGTTGCTGGATCAAATCCCCGGGCTGACAAAGTAAAAATCTGTCATTCAATCCCTGATCAAGGCAGTTAACCCACTGTTCCCCAGTAGGCTGTCTTTGTAAATAAGAATTTGTTCTTAACTGACTTGCCTAGTTATATTTCAAATAGACCCCTGCCGCTACCCACAAGTGGATCCTGACCTACAGTTTGGGAACCACTGGCCTAGCCTATTCATGGGTTGCACATTTCATCAGCATATTGTTTTGAACAGTCATTTGAGGTCTGATGTCCGACTGATCATTCTGTTCAATGTATTGTTAATGAGCACTGATGCAGGTTTCATTAAAAGTACATTAGAGTGGCTTGGAAATGCACTTTATATGCTCATCTCCATACACAGGGTGTACAAAACATTAGGAACACCGTCCTAATATTGAGTTGCACCCCCCCACTGTGTCCTTTTGCCCTCAGAACAGCTTCAATTGGTCGGGGCATGGACTCTACAGTGTGCTATCTTGCCCATTCACCCTGGCACACGTACACCTCCCCTTCATCTAAACTGATTGAAGTGGATTTAACAAGTGACATCAATAAGGTACCATAGCTTTCACCTGGATTCACTTGCTCAGTCTACGTCATGGAAAGAGCGTGTTCATACTGTACACTCAGTATATCCCCCTGTAAATTGAATATCCTCACTGTAAATCAGTTTATACTTCAGAGTTTGATGTTTTATGTTGACTGTGTCTATATTGTAACTTCTGTATGTTGACCAAGGTACGACTTGTGTCTGTAGCTGTTTGTATATTGTCATTTGCTGGCAGCACCTATTCACAAAGTCAAATTCTGGGTATGTGTAAATGTACTTGGCGAATAACGTGATCCGGATTCTGAAAGGATAGACAATGTCCACATGCAAAATGGCACCCTTTTCTCTATACATAGGGTTGCCTGAAGTGTCGTCGATGACGATATTGTGATGATATTGATCAGCCTGTTTAACATCTACCTGACTTCCCCCATCCATGTCCTCTCTCTGTGTCATCTGATAAAATGATAAGCCTATTAGTGATTGTCTCTCTACTCTCGCTCTCTATAGTCTGGTCCCCATTTGTTCCTCTAGCCCTCTCTCCTCCGGTGTATCTGCTAAATTGTTCTCATGCTTCAATATCATTACAGCCTGTAGAGCAGGACCCTAAAACTCCTGACTGGGTGTTAGCGCGTCCATGGGACCTACATTGGGCCGTTACAATTACATTGTGATGGTGGGGGCTTAGAGGATGCAGGATGCACCCCAAATGGCACCCTATTCCCTACATAGTGCACTACTTACAAATGGCACCCTATTCACAAAATAGTGCGCTATATAGGTAATAGGGTGCCATTTGGGACGCACCTTAGAGAGAGGATGCATGTTGGGGGTGAGTATTACATTATCATTGATTAATTGATGGGGGAGCATGTAGGGGTGTGAGCCTACATCTAGCAGCAGTAGTAGTAGCAGGGAGGGAAGCAGAGAGGCCTCAGTGTGTGCAGAGGAATGTGTGTCAGTGTGACACAGACAGTAAGAGGATTAGGGAAATGTGTATATGTGTGTGCGTTCGAGCTAAAGAGAGAGAGAGAGAGCTACCTATATTCCCCCACTAGAATCCCCATTCTTTAATGAAGACATCTTCTCCATCCTGGAGGGGGAAATCAATCATTTCCAGGCCCAGGGACATGTACTAGTCTGTGGCGACCTAAATGCCAGAACTGGACAAGAACCTGACACCCTCAGTGCACAGGGAGACAAACACCTGCCTGGAGGTGACAGTATTCCCTCCCCCATATGCCCCCCTAGGCACAAATACGACAACATAACCAACAAACTTGCAGTTCTGTCGCACTCTGGATATGTACATAGTCAATGGTAGACTTCGAGGGGACTCCTATGGTAGGTACACCTATAGCTCATCTCTCGGCAGTAGTACTGTAGACTACTTTATTACTGACCTCAGAGTCTCTCAGCGCATTCACAGTCAGCCCACTGACACCCCCATCAGATCACAGAAAAATCACAGTCTACTTGAATAGAGCAATTTTCAATCATGAGGCATCAAAGCCAAAGGAACTGAATAATATTAAGAAATGCTATAGATGTAACGAAAGTAGTGTGGAAACCTACCAAAAAACAATTAGGCAACAACAAATTCAATCCCTTTTAGACAACTTCCTGGACAAAACGTACCACTGTAATAGTGAAGGTGAAAACTTGTCAGTAGAAAACCTAAACAGTATATTTGACCTCTCAGCTTCCAACACAAATCAAAAAATGTCAAACAGAAAACTGAAGAAAATGATTAACAATGACAAATGGTTTGATGAAGAATGCAAAAACCTAAGAAAGAAATTGAGAAACCTATCCAACCAAAAACATAGAGACCCAGAAAACCTGAGTCTATGCCTTCACTATGGTGCATCACTAAAACAATACAGAAATATACTACGAAAAAAGAAGGAATAGCACATCAGAAATCAGCTCAACGTAATTGAAGAATCCATAGACTCTAGCCACTTCTGGGAAAATTGGAAAACACTAAACAAACAACAACACCAAGAGTTATCTATCCAAAATGGTGATGTATGGGTAAACCACTTCTCCAATCTCTTTGGCCCTATAACAAAGAGCAAACACCAAAAACCTATACATGATCAAATATAAATCTTAGAATCAACTACTAAAGACTACTAGAACCCACTGGACACCCAAATTACATTGAATGAACTACAGGACAAAATACAAACCCTTCAACCCAAAAAGGCCTGTGGTGTTGATGGTATCCTCAATGAAATGATCAAATATACAGACAACAAATTCCAATTGGCTATACTTAATCACTTTAACATCATCCGTATCTCTGGCATCTTCCCCAATATTTGGAACCAATCCAATATTTGATCACCCCAATCCACAAAAGTGGAGACAAATTTGACCCCAATAACTACCGTGGGATATGCATCAACAGCAACCTTGGGGAAATCCCCTGCATTATCATTAACATCATATTTCCTCAGTGAATACAATGTACTGAGCAAATGTCAAATTGGCTTTTTACCAAATTACCATACGACAGACCACGTATTCACCCTGCACACTCTGTTTGACAAACAAACAAAACAAAACAAAGGCAAAGTCTTCTCATGCTTTGTTGATTTCAAAAAAGCTTTTGACTCAATTTGGCATGAGGGTCTGCTATACAAATGGATGGAAAATGGTGTTGGGGGAAAAGCATATAACCCATGTACACAAACAACAAGTGTGCGGTTAAAATCCACATTTCTTTCCACAGGGCTGTTGGGTGAGAAAGGAATGCCGCTTAAGCCCCACCCTCTTTTCACCATACATATTTATTTAACTAGGCAAGTCAGTTAAGAACAAATTATTATTTTCAATGAAGGCCTAGGAACAGTGGGTTAACTGCCCTTGTCAGCTTGGGGATTTGATCATGGAACCTTTCAGTTACTAGTCCAATGCACTAACCACTAGGCTACGCTGCCGCCCCATATAGGTATGAATTGGCGAGGGCCCTAGAATAGTCCGCAGCACCCGGCCTCACCCTACTAGAATCTGAAGTCAAATGTCTACTTCTACTATTTGCTGATTATCTGATGCTTCTGTTCCCAACCAAGGAGGGCTTACAGCAGCATCTAGATCTTCTGCACAGATTCGGTCAGACCTGGGCCCTGACAGACCTGGGCCCTGACAGACCTGGGCCCTGACAGTAAATCTCAGACCAAAATAATGTTGTTCCAAAAAAAGGTCCAGTTGCCAGGACCACAAATACAAATTCCATCATTGCCATAGAGCACACAAAAAACTATACATACCTCTGCCACAGGTAACTACTACAAAGCTATGAAAGAGCTGAGAGACAAGGCAAGGGCCTTTTATGCCATCAAAAGGAACATAAAATTCGACATTCCAAGTAGGATCTGGCAAAAAAATACTTGAATCAGTTATAGAACCCATTGCCCTTTATGGTTGTGAGATCTGGGATCCAACCAAGAATTCACAAAATGGGACAAACACCAAATTGAGACTTTGCATGCAGAACTCTGCAAAAATATCCTCTGTGTACAACGTAAACACCAAATAATGCATGCAGAGCAGAATTAGGCCGATAGCCGCTAATTATCAAAATCCTGAAAAGAGACGTTACAATCTACAACCACCTAAAAGGAAGCGATTCCCAAACCTTCCACAACAAAGCCATCACCTACAGAGAGATGAACCTGGAGAGGAGTCCCCTAAGCAAGCTGGTCCTGGGGCTTTGTTCACAAACAGACCCCACAAGCCCCAGGACAGCAACACAACTAGACCCAACCAAATCATGAGAAAACAAAAAGATAATTACTTGACACATGGGAAAGAATGAACAAAAAACTGAGCAAACTTTAATGCTATTTATACCTAAACAGAGAGTGCACAGTGGCAAAAATAAATGTAATAAAAATATAGGACAAAACACACATCATGACAACAGAGACACCACAACACTACATAAAGAGAAGACTAAGACAACAACATAGGATGGCAGCAACACATGAAAACACAGCATGGTAGCAACACCACATGACAACAACATGGTAGCAACACAACATGGCAACAGCACAACATGGTACAGTAGCAGCACGAACATGGTACAAACATTGGGCACAGACAACAGCACAAAGGGTAAGAAGGTAGAGACAACAATACATCACACAAAGCAGCCGCAACTGTCAGGAAGAGTGTCCATGTTTGAGTCTTTGAATTAAGAAATTTAAGACATTTGAAGAAAAAACACCATTGTAAATACATGTATGTTTCTTATTTTCCCTTTAGTACTTTAACTATTTGCACATCATTACAACACTGTATATGGACATAATATTACATTTTCTACTTTATTATTCTATTGGACTTCTGTGAATGTAATGTTTAATGTAACTTTTTTTGTTTATGTCACTCTTGGTTATTATACTCACAGTGGAGGTCATTTTAATTATGTGTGTGTGTGTGTGTGTGTGTGTGTGCGTGCGTGCATGTGTGTGTGTGTGTGTGCGTGTGCGTGTGCATGTGCGTGTGCGTGTGCGTGTGCGTGTGTGTGTGTGTGTGCGTGTGCGTTTGTGTGTGTGTGTGTGTGCATGTGTGTGTGCGTGTGCATGTGCGTGCGTGTGCATGTGTGTGTTTGTGTGTGTGTGCGTGTGCGTTTGTGTGTGTGCATGTGTGTGTGCGTGCATCCACGTGTAAAAATGAAGGGATAAAAATAAAGAGTGCTTACTTGCAGCTTTGATTAAACAGTGTGGACATAATGACAATGTATCTGTGTACTGTAAGAGTGTATCTGTAATGATGAGCCCAGCAGGACCATTTAGAAACCACGCTGTGCAACCTTATGTCGTAGCATCCACATGATATCTCATTCCATACATATGGTTGTCTCCGTTCATGATTACGATTTACATCACTGAGATACGAAGAACTGAGGGCTTAGTTTGCTTCCCAAATGGTGCCTTTTCATAAGATCTCACAGTCTCACTGCAGAATTAGACGTTCATCCACGTTCATCCAAACGTCAAATTCCGAAGTTGCGCCAAACTTCAAATTTCAAAGGGTTTTTGTTGCTCCTGCTGCTCTGTGTTGTTTCATTTCTCCAAATGTGGAATTTCAAAGTTAAGGGTTAAGTTTACGCTAAGGTAAGGGTTAAGGTTTGTTAAGGTAAGGGTTAAGGTTTGTTAAGGTAAGGGTTAAGGTTTGTTAAGGTAAGGGTTAAGGTTTGTTAAGGTAAGGTTAAAGGTTTGTTAAGGTAAGGATTAAGGTTTGTTAAGGTAAGGGTTAAGGTTTGTTAAGGTAAGGGTTAAGGTTTGTTAAGGTAAGGTTTAAGGTTTGTTAAGGTAAGGTTAAAGGTTTGTTAAGGTAAGGGTTAAGGTTTGTTAAGGTAAGGGTTAAGGTTTGTTAAGGTAAGGGTTAAGGTTTGTTAAGGTAAGGTTAAAGGTTTGTTAAGGTAAGGGTTAAGGTTTGTTAAGGTAAGGGTTAAGGTTTGTTAAGGTAAGGGTTAAGGTTTGTTAAGGTAAGGGTTAAGGTTTGTTAAGGTAAGGTTAAAGGTTTGTTAAGGTAAGGGTTAAGGTTTGTTAAGGTAAGGGTTAAGGTTTGTTAAGGTAAGGGTTAAGGTTTGTTAAGGTAAGGGTTAAGGTTTGTTAAGGTAAGGGTTAAGGTTTGTTAAGGTAAGGGTTAAGGTTTGTTAAGGTAAGGGTTAAGGTTTGTTAAGGTAAGGGTTAAGGTTTGTTAAGGTAAGGGTTAAGGTTTGTTAAGGTAAGGTTAAAGGTTTGTTAAGGTAAGGGTTAAGGTTTGTTAAGGTAAGGGTTAAGGTTTGTTAAGGTAAGGTTAAAGGTTTGTTAAGGTAAGGGTTAAGGTTTGTTAAGGTAAGGGTTAAGGTTTGTTAAGGTAAGGGTTAAGGTTTGTTAAGGTAACGGTTAAGGTTTGTTAAGGTAAGGGTTAAGGTTTGTTAAGGTAAGGGTTAAGGTTTGTTATGGTAAGGGTTAAGGTTTGTTAAGGTAAGGGTTAAGGTTTGTTAAGGTAAGGGTTAAGGTTTGTTAAGGTAAGGGTTAAGGTTTGTTAAGGTAAGGGTTAAGGTTTGTTAAGGTAACGGTTAAGGTTTGTTAAGGTAAGGGTTAAGGTTTGTTAAGGTAAGGGTTAAGGTTTGTTAAGGTAAGGGTTAAGGTTTGTTAAGGTAAGGGTTAAGGTTTGTTAAGGTAAGGGTTAAGGTTTGTTAAAGTAAGGGTTAAGGTTTGTTAAGGTAAGGTTAAAGGTTTAGGATAAGGTTCAAACAAAAAATTAAAAAACACAACTGGGATTGAACATGCAACCTTCAAAGGTCATGGGATTAGAGTCATGGGATTACACCTATCTGCTGTGGGCCATCCTCGTCCACAACACATCATGGTAATACACTCACTGTTGCCCCTAGTGGCCGCTTTGGAAGACATTATCCTCAGGACATGGTGACGTCCAATTTCAATGTAAATTTTGAACGATCTCCCTGCCCTTTTCCATATACTGTATAGTGCACTAATGGGTCCTTGTCAAAATTAGTGCACTAAATATTGAATAGGGTGCCATTTTGGATGTAATGTTAGTTACATGACATGCAGAACAATGAGTTGCAGCATCCAGACTGTCATGAAAACCTTTTGTTCCTAGTCTTCCCTCACTTTCATTCAAACCCAACCCCCTCTCTTTGTGTAACCAGCCGTCATATCGTTTCCGTCCACCAGGGACGTTTTTCATGTATGACATAATTGGTAATCAATGTACAATCCATTCTGTGTGTATGTAATTCTGTGTGATTATTTAGGTATTTAGTAAATAAATAATGAAACCACATTTTGTATTGCTGATTCAGCTTGTTAGTCAGGGTTCGTGAAGATAACCAAGAATTCTACGATGTTCAGATGAGACTGAATAAGGTGACGATTGATGATTGACTGCTACTGATGAAAAAATTACTACGTTTTTAAGAGTTTATTCGGAAGATAACAGCTCTATAAACATTATTTCGTGGTGCCCCGACTTTCGAGTTAATTACATTTACATGATTAGTTTAATCAGGTAATATTAATTACAGAGAAATTATTTTATAGAATAGCATGCCATATCACTTAATCCGGCATAGCCAAAGACACTACAAGATGTAATAGAGACCCTTCAACCGCTCCAACAACCACAGCAAGCTTTATAGAACCAATATTGGAATAGACACACACACACACACACACACACAAACACACACACACACACACACACACATACACACACACACACACACACACACACACACACACACACACACACACACACACACACACACACACACACACACACACACACACACACACACACACACACACACATACGCACACAGGCAGGCAGGCAGGCAGGCAGGCTGGCATGCAGGCACGCACATACACACACGTTGACCACCCTCCCCTCCACTTCGACACCCTTTCAGCCTGCTTGTCAGTCTACCATGACCATGTTTCCATTGACTACCCTCCTTCCCCCCTGCTGCCCCCTCGCTGCCCCTCAGCCCCCCTGCAGCCCCCTTGCCCACCAACATTGGCCCCTGCTGCACCTTTAAAGATCAAATCCCTTGCCCCCCCCCCCCACACACACACACACACTGTAAGGAGGTGTGTGTGACTGATCAGGGGAGAGTAAGGAGGGAGAAAGGAGTCCTGGCGGTGAGAGGTGGGTGGGGGGGATGATGGTGGAGGGGTGAGGGAGGGAGTGAGGAGCCCTAGTAGTGTGGGGTAAGGGGGAGGGGAAGGTAGTAGGGGGGAGTGAAGTGGGGAGTGAGGAGTCCTGGTGGTGAGGGGGAAGGAGGAGGGGAAGGCAGCAGGGAATGAAGAGGGAAGTGGGGAGTCCTGGTATCAGGGGGAAGGAGGAGGGGAAGGCAGCAGGGAATGAAGAGGGAAGTGGAGAGTCCTGGTAGTCAGGGGGAAGGAGGAGGGGAAGGCAGCAGGGAATGAAGAGGGAAGTGGGGAGTCCTGGTAGTCAGGGGGAAGGGGGAGGGGAAGGTAGTAGGGGGGAGTGAAGTGGGGAGTGAGGAGTCCTGGTGGTGAGGGGGAAGGAGGAGGGGAAGGCAGCAGGGGATGAAGAGGGAAGTGGGAGTCCTGGTAGTGAGGGGTAAGGAGGAGGGGAAGGCAGCAGGGAATGAAGGGGGGAGTGAGGAGTCCTGGTAGTCAGGGGTAAGGAGGAGGGGAAGGCAATAGGGGGAATGAAGTGGGGAGTGAGGAGCCCTGGTAGTGAGGGGTAAGGAGGAGGGGAAGGCAGCAGGGAATGAAGGGGGGAGTGAGGAGCCCTGGAGGGCACCGGCCCTCATTGAGATTCCTAGCGAGTGAGCAGCCAGTGTTGCGGTCCTGCGGCCTGGCTGGGCAGAATATGGAAGGGTCAGCAGAAACAGCCTGCTACTAGGGCTAGGGTAGAGATGCTCCCCACTGAGAGAGCACCATGCACCAGGCCCAGCAACAGACCCCCTCCTAATCCTTCCTCCTAACCCCTGACCACCTCCACTAGCACCGGTCCATAGCTCACCAGCCAGCCCCCCATATCCCAAGCCCCTACCTCCCACCTCCACTACCACTACCACAACCAAACCCAACCCAATGTCCACCAGTCAGTCACCACAGCTGGCTACTTCACCCTGTGCTTACCAAACTCACACTGCCTCCTAGAGGCAGGGAGATGTACTGTACAGCACAGCTCAGGGCGCCAGTCATCCCATTAACCCTGTGTACCAGTGTGACTCACTGGCAGCTTTGAAACAACAGGCAGGCCAGGATGAATACAGGGGAACTCTGTATAGTCAGAGACTAGTCTTTTTTAAACGTTTTTTACTATAGGGCTCTGGTCAAAAGTAGTGCACTATATAGGGAATAGGGTGCATTTGGGACACATCCGGTGTGTATTAAATCCATTCACCTGTTGACCCAGACTGCAGAGGCGTATGTATTGGCAGTGGGTTGTTGTATGGATTGAGTACATGATGAATGTGTCTGGGACATGCAGGTACGTTGGGGAGATATAGTATTTTATATGTATCTGTGTGTTAATGTCTAACAGTACAGTATCTGGCCGGGCTCAGAGGAGATTCAAATAGACCAAGGCTGTATGGGAGGTACACTCTTAGAAAAAAGGGTTCCAAAAGGGTTCTTCAACTGTTCCCATAGGAGAACCCTTTTTGGTTCTAGGTAGAACCCTTTTTGGTTCCATGTCGAACTTGTTTGAGTACCATGTAAAGCCTTTTGAGGGTTCTACATGGAATCCTAAAGGGAACTCCCTGGAATCAAAAGGGGTTCTTCAAAGGGTTCTCCTGTGAGGAAAGCCGAAGAACCCTTTTAGGTTCTAGAAAGCACCTTTTTTTCGAAGTGTGGGAGGAATCGATTCGCCTCCAGAGAGAGAAGGAGGAGAGGAGCCGGAAGGGTGGGGTGTAGGAGGACAGAGTTGCCGGAGGGATGGAGGGATGGCGAGAGAGAGTCAGAGGTGGTACTAAAGCCTGGGAGCTGAGTCATGCTGACAGGCTCCTCTGGCGGCCATGATGGTCCCATTGATTATCTGTTTCCGATGCTGCTACTGCCAGTGGATAGGGAGATCAGTGACCAAGAGGAAGGAAGGAAGCCAAGCCTATCTCATCTCCAGGAATCAGAGTGGAATCACTGACCCCTCTACTGTCCTGTCACCCTGCTGTCACCCTGTCAGCTTGTCCAACGGCACTACCAATGACATGGTTCAATGGACGACAAATTTCTACAACACACAAATACTGATTTAGACTAAATAAGTGTTAACTGTGCATTTATGCTATCAGCCTTTTCTTCTATCAACCTGTTAGATGAAGGCTACCAGCAACAGCAGATATAGCCTACAGTTGCATAAACAGCATGGCCCGCATCCAAATGCAAAATGCAAATTCATTACCAATGTGCAGTCCAGTGTGAGGAGTGCTCTTCAATCAGTGAGCAGAGAGTGATATTTTATTCCTGGTGGAGCCTGGCTTTGTTCCTTTGTGGCAATCTTAGAAGTGGTCTTATAGTTTGCTTCCCAAATGCCACCTCTATAGTACACTACTTTTGACCAGGGTCCATAGGGAATAGAGTCCCAGCTAACAAATCTAGGGAGAGAGAACATTTTTGTAATGTTACCTGTAAAGTTTGAATGTCCAGTTTTCGGTTAGTTAGGGGAACAATCTATGTTAGCAAAAACCTTCTGCAAACCTTTTTTTGCATGTTTGGCATTAGAGTTAGGAGAACATTCCCTAAATGTCAGACAGAATGTGGTTACCATGTTCTCAGAACATCCAATATTAATGTTCTCGACACGTTTCATGGGACGTTGCAAGAACATTCGTGTGTCCAGTCTTCTGTGCGTCAGGAGAATATTCCATCCATGTCCCACCAAACATAAACAGAACATGGTTGCCATTTCATGGGATTGTTGAAAGAACAATTCTGTGTATCAGTTGTCAGGACGTCACCTGATGGTCCCAAAAAATCATTACACATCACGCCTTGTTACTGTTGCCGAGACAATCTAGGCCATGATTGGTGAACCACTGATCCATTCATAGCTCTTTGTCTGTTGGCATGTTGAGGGATACTAACACATATACTACTGCAGGTATTCCCAAACTGGGGGAAGCGCAATGCCGTCGGGGGTGTGCCAAATAAAAATGTGATTCACATTTTAAAAAATAAAAAAGGGCTTCACATTTCCAAACAATTATTTTATATTTTCCAACTGGGCTATACATTTGGGTGAGGTTTTACTCTCTCCTGAGTAGCCTCGTTTCACTGCCAAAAATAAAATGAACGCATCTAGTGTTCAGCGAAAAAACAACTCAATGTCAAATACAGGTAGCCTAGTCAAATAATTAACATTCAATCACAGTAACCGCTACTCTCTCGCGGGAATTCCACTAACGGTCCGTATGAAGCCAACATGCTGCTCATGTTGTATCTGTACTGATGGCGCAAAATCCATGACAGGGAGACATAGTGGAGTGGTAATGCGCGTGCAAGCCTGACGCCACTTGGGTACACTGCAGCATCCACCGAGAGGCCCTTGCTGCCAAGGGAATGCCTGACAGCTTGAAAGACGTTTTGGACACTACAGTGAAAAATGTATTTGATTGACTGAAGTGAAAACAGTTAACTTTGTTAAAGCAAGGTCCCTGAACTCTCATATATTTTCTGCACTATGAAATTATATGGGCAGCAACAATGTAATGGTTTTACAACATACAGAAGTGCGCTAGTTATCAAGGGGCAAAGTATTGACATGTTTTTTTGAATTGAGAAACGAGCTTAAAGTTTTCTTTACTGACCATAATTTTCACTTGTCTGACCGCTTGCATGATGACGAGTTTCTCACACGACTGGCCTATCTGGGTGATGTTTTTCCTCACCTGAATGATCTGAATCTAGGATTACAAGGACTCTCCGCTACTATATTCAACGTGCGGGACAAAATTGAGGCTATGATTAAGAAGTTGGAGCTCTACTCTGTCTGCATTAAGGACAACACACAGGTCTTTCCATCATTGTATGATTTTTTTGTGTGTAAATGAACTCAAGCTTTCGGACAATGTCAAATGTGATATAGTGAAGCACCTGAGTGAGTTGGGTGTGCGATTACGCAGGTACTTTCCCGAAATGGATGACACAAACAACTGGATTCTTTATCCCTTTCATGCCCTGCCTCCAGTCTGCTTACCGATATCTGAATAAGAGAGCCTCATTGCAACAAGCAGTTCTGTGAAAATGTTATTTAATCAGAAGCCACTGCCAGATTTCTGGACAGGGCTGCGCTCAGAGTATCCTGCCTTGGAAAATTGCGCTGTTAAAACACTGATGCCCTTTGCAACCACGGACCTATGTGAGAGTGGATTCTCGGCCCTCACTAGCATGAAAACTAAATACAGGCACAGACTGTGTGTGGAAAATTATTTAAGACGGAGACTTTCTCTAATACAACCCAACATTGCAGAGTTATGTACATCCTTTCAAGCACACCCTTCTCATTAACCTGTAGTGAGTTATTCACCATTTTCGATGAACAAATAAGGTTTTATATGTAAGATGGCTAAATAAAGAGCAAAATGATTGATTATTATTATATTATTATTTGTGCCCTGATCCTATAAGAGCTCTTTGTCACTTCCCATGAGCTGGGTTGTGACAAAAATTCACACTCATTCTTATGTTTAATAAGTGTATCGTATAGTGTGTGTGTGTGGCAGGCTTACAATGATGGCAAAAAAACAACATTTGAGAGTATGCTGACCCTGGTGCTAGAAGAAGTACGCAGCTGGAGGTTGAATGTTTGAAGGCGTATGGGACTATAAAAAGTTTGGGAACCACTGTACCACAGTATTTGGCACACTTTGACATACATGATTTCCTTTTGGGGATAGGGCTGATTGCTGCCCCCTTTGGGGTGATTGCGTGCCCATAGTAAACAGAAAAAAAATCTGTCAAAAATTGCTAATATATGCAATTAAAAATTATTATTGAATAGAAAACACTCTAAAGCTTCTAAAACCGTTTAAATTATGTCTGTAAGTAAAGCAGAACTCTCAGGGGACTCATTCTCCCAAACTCTCTCTTGTCATCCAAAAAGTTGGCCCAACTTTGACGTCATCGCCCCCACCCTTCCCAAGCACCTACAGTCCTGGGAACAGTTCCTATGCCTTCAGCGCGGTGTCCGCTTTCAATGGGGCTTCTCATTGTGTGAATCGGTGCTCACGAGAGTAATGACGGCCGAAACCTTTCGGTTGCGCATGAAAACAGGTTACTCTCATGCTCATTCTGCTCCTGTGGTGTCTTTCTTCCAAGATTGATTAAACGATGCGTGTGTTTCTCTTTGTCCTGAGAATTGCTGCGAAGCTATATAGCATGCTAACGCTGTGTTCTGAACCAAGTTTGACAAGTTTAGTCGACATATAATATGTAATTTCGACGTTTTGGTGCGAACTAACTTTACTTTTTGGCTGCATTTCAACCGAAATATGTCGTGTTTGATAACCGAAAGACACAGACTTCAAAACTGAAGCTGTTTTTGGTAAGTATAAAGCCTTCCAGGTCTTCTGATGGAAGAACAGCAAAGGTAAGGGAACATTTATGTGTTAAATTTGGGTTTCTGTGGACTCCGAGATAGAGGAGCCAAAATGCTAATTCCTGAGCGCCGACTCACATTATAGCCTAGTGAACGAAATCTGTAAAGTTAAAAATAAATGTAACACAGCGATTGCATTTAGAAGAAGTGTATCTTTCTATATATATGTAGAACATGCATATTTAGTCAAAGTTTATGTTGTGTATTCCATGTTAGCTGACGGCGTGTGCAGAAGCCATCGTCATTTCTCCGGACATTTGAGTAGCATTTTTTTAACAATACGTCATTGTAAACAGAGATTTATGGATATTTATGGCATATTATTGAAAAAAACATAAATGTACTGTGTAACATGTTATATTACTGTCATCTGATGAAGATTTCAAAAGGTTAGTGAAATTATTTTTCTTTTAATCCTGCGTTTGGTGATTGCATATTTTGTTCAATTTGGCTATGGAAATGAGCTGTGTCTTCGGTGTGTATTCGGTGGTGGTTTGACATAAATATATGCTATGTTTTCGCCGTAAAACATTTTAGAAATCTGACTTGCTGGATAGATAAACAAGTTGTTTATCTTTCATTTGAGCTATTGGACATGTTAATGTGTGGAGGTTAAATATTTCTACGAATATTTTTGCATTCCGTGCGCCACCGTTCCAGCTGACGGTGGGGGGGCTGTTCCCCAATTGGGAACCAACATCTTTGTCAGGTTAAACTGTGCATGTTCATTTATAGAGTAATTTTGATTCAACATGTTGTCACCTGGGATTTGAATTCACAACCTCTTGCTCCTTGGTACTCCGATCCTCCTGCTACATCACTATGTCCATGTCATGTGTTGGTTAATCTGACTATTCGCAACATTTATTTAAATTAGGCCTTCTTATTACAGCAATTTTAGGGAATTTCAGTACAGTTGCCTGATGTTGACGGGGCATGTTTTAATAATAGTTCTGAATCACTATGATCAATAAAAAAAAATCTTGTCTACTGTTAACAGAGCTGAGATTTACTTCAAAGTGCATTAACCCTAATTAATAGCCTTACACCTATAAAGTTGTTCCAGATCTACACAAGAGCCTAGGAAGGAGCAGTAGGGTTTATTCCGGACAGGACAGGGCCTAACTATACTGGCCCAATAAGAACATGTCCTAGAGATACCCTTTATTGGGATAAAGTTAGAGCTTGTCCAGAAGAAACCCTAACCTCTCCTTTCTAGTCACTTATGTAGATGCAACAACATTCTGGAGAAAGCAATGGGATACATGCACCTTGAAGTAAATCTTAGCTCTCAGCTCTCATCTCAGTATAATTACAAGCATTTCATAAGTGTCAAATGCCTTTATTGACAATTACATGAAGTTGATGCAAAGAGTCAAAATTTGTAGTGTTGACCCTTCTTTTTCAAGACCTCTGCAATCTGCCCTGGCATGCTGTCAATTAACTTCTGGGCCACATCCTGACTGATGGCAGAACCATTCCTGCATAGTCAATGCTTGGAGTTTGTCATAATTTGTGGGTTTTTGTTTGTCCACCCGCCTCTTGAGAATTGACCACAAGTTCTCAATG
Organism: Oncorhynchus kisutch; assembly: GCF_002021735.2. Classification (NCBI taxonomy): domain Eukaryota; kingdom Metazoa; phylum Chordata; class Actinopteri; order Salmoniformes; family Salmonidae; genus Oncorhynchus; species Oncorhynchus kisutch. Next base: position 48,824,365 of record NC_034175.2, on the reverse strand, counting down.
GGATTAAGGTCTGGGGAGTTTCCTGGCCATGGACCCAAAATATCAATGTTTTGTTCCCCGAGCCACTTAGTTATCACTTTTGCATGAGGGAAAGGTGCTCTATCATGCTGGAAAAGGCATTGTTCGACACCAAACTGTTCCTGGATGGTTGGGAGAAGTTGCTCTCTGGGGATGTGTTGGTACCATTCTTTATTCATGGCTGTGTTCTTAGGCAAAATTGTGAGTGAGCCCACTCCCTTGGCTAAGAAGCAACCCCACACATGATTGGTCTCAGGATGCTTTACTGTTGGAATGACACAGGACTGATGGTAGTGCTCACCTTGTCTTCTCTGGACAAGCTTTTTTCCAGATGCCCCAAACAATCGGAAAGGGGATTCATCAGAGAAAATTACTTTACCCCAGTCCTCAGCAGTCCAATTCCTGTACCTTTTACAGAATATCAGTCTGTCCCTGATGTTTTTCCCGGAGAGAAGTGGCTTCTCTGCTGCCCTTCTTGACACTAGTCCATCCTCCAAAAGTCTTCGCCTCACTGTGCGTGCAGATGCACTCACACCTGCCTTCTGCCATTCCTGAGCAAGCTCTGTACTGGTGGTGCCCCGATCCCTCAGCTGAATCAACTTTAGGAGACAGTCCTGGAGCTTGCTGGACTTTCTTGGGCGCCCTGAAGCCTTCTTCACATCAATTGAACCACTCTCCTTGAAGTTCTTGATGATCCGATAAATGGTTGATTTAGGTGCAATCTTACTGGCAGCAATATCCTTGCCTGTGAAGCCCTTTTTGTGCAAAGCAATGATGACGGCATGTATTTCCTTGCAGGTAACCATGTTTGACAGAGGAAGAACAATGATTCCAAGCACCACCCTCCTTTTGAAGCATCCAGTCTGTTATTCGAACTCAATCAGCATGACAGAGTGATCTCCAGCCTTGTCCTCGTCAACACTCACACCTGTGTTAATGAGAGAATCACTGACATGATGTCAGCTGGTCCTTTTGTGGCAGGGCTGAAATGCAGTGGAAATGTTTTTTCAGTTCATTTGCATGGCAAAGAGGGACTTTGCAAATAATTGCAATTCATCTGATAATTGCCATCACACAAACTGAGGCAGCAGACTTTGTGAAAATTAATATTTGTGCCATCCTCAAAACGTTTGGCCACGACTGTATATCCATCCTGCCCTGCCTTTCTAATGTCTTTGAAAGCCTAGTGACCAAACAGATCATCGACCATCTCAAATCCCACCGTACCTTCTCCGATATGCAATCCGGTTTCCGAGCTGGTCACGGATGCACCTCAGCCACACTCTTGGTCCTAATCTATATTGTAACTACCATCGATAGAAAATAGTACTGTGCAGCCATCTTCATCGACCTGGCCAAGTCTTCCAACTCTTGTCAATCAACCACATTCTTATCGCAGTCTCAACAGCCTTGGTTTCTCTAATGACTGCCTCGCCTGGTTCACTAACTACTTCTCAGATAGAGTTCAGTGTGTCAAATTGGAGGGCCTGTTGTCCGGACCTCTGGCAGTCTCTATCAGGGTGCCACAGGGTTCAATTCACAGGCCGACTCTTTTCTCAAATCAAATCAAATCAAATCAAATTTATTTGTCACATACACATGGTTAGCAGATGTTAATGCGAGTGTAGCGAAATGCTTGTGCTTCTAGTTCCGACAATGCAGTAATAACGAACAAGTAATCTAACTAACAATTCCAAAAAAAACTACTGTCTTATACACAGTGTAAGGGGATAAAGAATATGTACATAAGGATATATGAATGAGTGATGGTACAGAGCAGCATAGGCAAGATACAGTAGATGATATCGAGTACAGTATATACATATGAGATGAGTATGTAAACCAAGTGGCATAGTTAAAGTGGCTAGTGATACATGTATTACATAAGGATGCAGTCGATGATATAGAGTACAGTATCTACGTATGCATATGAGATGAATAATGTAGGGTAAGTAACATTATATAAGGTAGCATTGTTTAAAGTGGCTAGTGATATATTTACATCATTTCCCATCAATTCCCATGATTAAAGTGGCTGGAGTAGAGTCAGTGGCATTGACAGTGTGTTGGCAGTAGCCACTCAATGTTAGTGGTGGCTGTTTAACAGTCTGATGGCCTTGAGATAGAAGCTGTTTTTCAGTCTCCCGGTCCCAGCTTTGATGCACCTGTACTGACCTCGCCTTCTGGATGACAGCGGGGTGAACAGGCAGTGGCTCGGGTGGTTGATGTCCTTGATGATCTTTATTGCCTTCCTGTAGCATCGGGTGGTGTAGGTGTCCTGGAGGGCAGGTAGTTTGCCCCCGGTGATGCGTTGTGCAGACCTCACTACCCTCTGGAGAGCCTTACGGTTGAGGGCGGTGCAGTTGCCATACCAGGCGGTGATACAGCCCGCCAGAATGCTCTCGATTGTGCATCTGTAGAAGTTTGTGAGTGCTTTTGGTGACAAGCCAAATTTCTTCAGCCTCCTGAGGTTGAAGAGGCGCTGCTGCGCCTTCTTCACGATGCTGTCTGTGTGAGTGGACCAATTCAGTTTGTCTGTGATGTGTATGCCGAGGAACTTAAAACTTGCTACCCTCTCCACTACTGTTCCATCGATGTGGATGGGGGGGTGTTCCCTCTGCTGTTTCCTGAAGTCCACAATCATCTCCTTAGTTTTGTTGACTTTGAGTGTGAGGTTATTTTCCTGACACCACACTCCGAGGGCCCTCACCTCCTCCCTGTAGGCCGTCTCGTCGTTGTTGGTAATCAAGCCTACCACTGTTGTGTCGTCCGCCAACTTGATGATTGAGTTGGAGGCGTGCGTGGCCACGCAGTCGTGGGTGAACAGGGAGTACAGGAGAGGGCTCAGAACGCACCCTTGTGGGGCCCCAGTGTTGAGGATCAGCGGGGAGGAGATGTTGTTGCCTACCCTCACCACCTGGGGGCGGCCCGTCAGGAAGTCCAGTACCCAGTTGCACAGGGCGGGGTCGAGACCCAGGGTCTCGAGCTTGATGACGAGCTTGGAGGGTACTATGGTGTTGAATGCCGAGCTGTAGTCGATGAACAGCATTCTCACATAGGTATTCCTCTTGTCCAGATGGGTTAGGGCAGTGTGCAGTGTGGTTGAGATTGCATCGTCTGTGGACCTATTTGGGCGGTAAGCAAATTGGAGTGGGTCAAGGGTGTCAGGTAGGGTGGAGGTGATATGGTCCTTGACTAGTCTCTCAAAGCACTTCATGATGACGGATGTGAGTGCTACGGGGCGGTAGTCGTTTAGCTCAGTTACCTTAGCTTTCTTGGGAACAGGAACAATGGTGGCCCTCTTGAAGCATGTGGGAACAGCAGACTGGTATAGGGATTGGTTGAATATGTCCGTAAACACACCGGCCAGCTGGTCTGCGCATGCTCTGAGGGCGCGGCTGGGGATGCCGTCTGGGCCTGCAGCCTTGCGAGGGTTAACACGTTTAAATGTCTTACTCACTTCGGCTGCACTGTATATGTCAATGATGTCACTCTTGCTGCTGGGGATTCTTTGATCTACCTCTACATAGGCGACACCATTCTGCATACATCTGGCCTTCTGCTCTAGTAACTGCTAGTAAAACTAAATGCATGCTCTTCAACCGATCGCTGCCCGCACCCGCCCGCCTCCAATTCAGAGTTAAATCTAGAATCGGCTTCCTATTTTGCACACATGCTGCCAAACATACCCTCGTAAAACTGACTATCCTGCCGATCCTTGACTTCGGCGATGTCATTTACAAAATAGCCTCCAACACTCTACTCAGCAAATTGGATGCAGTCTATCAGAGTGCCATCAGTTTTGTCACCAAAGCCCCATATACTACCCACCATTGCGACCTGTATGCTCTCGTTGGCTGGTCCTCGCTACATATTTGTCGCCAAACCCACTGGCTCCATCTCATCTATAAGTCTTTGCGAGGTAAAGCCCCGCCTTATCTTGGCTCACTGGTCACCATAGCAGCACCCACCCGTAGCACGCGCTCCAGCAGGTATATTTCGCTGGTCATCCCCAAAGCCAACACCTCTTTGGCCGCCTTTCCTTCCAATTCTCTGCTGCCAATGACTGCATAAATCACTGAAGTTGGAGACTTATACCTCCCTCATTAACTTCAAGCATTGGCTGTCAGAGGAGCTCACCGATCGCTGCAGCTGTACACAGCTAATCTGTAAATAGCCCATCCAACCAACTACCTACCTCATCACCATAATTTTTTTTCCTGCTCTTTTTCACACCAGTATTTACACCAGTATTTATACTTGCACATCCTCATCTGCACATCTATCACTCCAGTGTAAATTGCTAACTTCACCACTATGGCATATTTATTGCCTTACCTCCTTACTTCATTTGCACACACTGTATACAGATTATTGTGTTATTGTGTTATTGACAGTACGTTTGTTTATCCCATGTGTAACTCTGTGTCGTTGTTTTTGTCGCACTGCTTTGCTTTATCTTGGCCAGGTGGTTGCCTGGGAGATACGTGACTCTGGGGCAGGCAGGGGGAGGTAGGGGGGATGAAAGAGGGCTGATAATGTAGCTATTGGGTTTTTATTTAAATATGACGAGAAATAAATTACGAGAATAGAAGACCCCTTGAAGTGTCTGTCCTACATCTGAGAGATATAAGAAAGATAAGGAAACATTTGTTATTATTCAACCCCTTATTTTTGGCACTAAACAGTCTCCATACAGTGCCTTGCGAAAGTATTCGGCCCCCTTGAACTTTGCGACCTTTTGCCACATTTCAGGCTTCAAACATAAAGATATAAAACTGTATTTTTTTGTGAAGAATCAACAACAAGTGGGACACAATCATGAAGTGGAACGACATTTATTGGATATTTCAAACTTTTTTAACAAATCAAAAACTGAAAAATTGGGCGTGCAAAATTATTCAGCCCCCTTAAGTTAATACTTTGTAGCGCCACCTTTTGCTGCGATTACAGCTGTAAGTCGCTTGGGGTATGTCTCTATCAGTTTTGCACATCGAGAGACTGACATTTTTTCCCATTCCTCCTTGCAAAACAGCTCGAGCTCAGTGAGGTTGGATGGAGAGCATTTGTGAACAGCAGTTTTCAGTTCTTTCCACAGATTCTCGATTGGATTCAGGTCTGGACTTTGACTTGGCCGTTCTAACACCTGGATATGTTTATTTTTGAACCATTCCATTGTAGATTTTGCTTTATGTTTTGGATCATTGTCTTGTTGGAAGAAAAATCTCCGTCCCAGTCTCAGGTCTTTTGCAGACTCCATCAGGTTTTCTTCCAGAATGGTCCTGTATTTGGCTCCATCCATCTTCCCATCAATTTTAACCATCTTCCCTGTCCCTGCTGAAGAAAAGCAGGCCCAAACCATGATGCTGCCACCACCATGTTTGACAGTGGGGATGGCGTGTTCAGGGTGATGAGCTGTGTTGCTTTTACGCCAAACATAACGTTTTGCATTGTTGCCAAAAAGTTCCATTTTGGTTTCATCTGACCAGAGCACCTTCTTCCACATGTTTGGTGTGTCTCCCAGGTGGCTTGTGGCAAACTTTAAACAACACTTTTTATGGATATCTTTAAGAAATGGCTTTCTTCTTGCCACTCTTCCATAAAGGCCAGATTTGTGCAATATACGACTGATTGTTGTCCTATGGACAGAGTCTCCCACCTCAGCTGTAGATCTCTGCAGTTCATCCAGAGTGATCATGGGCCTCTTGGCTGGATCTCTGATCAGTCTTCTCCTTATATGAGCTGAAAGTTTAGAGGGACGGCCAGGTCTTGGTAGATTTGCAGTGGTCTGATACTCCTTCCATTTCAATATTATCGCTTGCACAGTGCCCCATGGGATGTTTAAAGCTTGGGAAATCTTTTTGTATCCAAATCCGGCTATAAACTTCTTCACAACAGTATCTCGGACCTGCCTGGTGTGTTCCTTGTTCTTCATGATGCTCTCTGCGCTTTTAACGGACCTCTGAGACTATCACAGTGCGGTGCATTTATACGGAGACTTGATTACACACAGGTGGATTGTATTTATCATCATTAGTCATTTAGGTCAACATTGGATCATTCAGAGATCCTCACTGAACTTCTGGAGAGAGTTTGCTGCACTGAAAGTAAAGGGGCTGAATAATTTTGCACGCCCAATTTTTCAGTTTTTGATTTGAAATATCCAATAAATGTCGTTCCACTTCATGATTGTGTCCCACTTGTTGTTGATTCTTCACAAAAAAATACAGTTTTATATCTTTATGTTTGAAGCCTGAGATGTGGCAAAAGGTCGCAAAGTTCAAGGGGGCCGAATACTTTCGCAAGGCACTGTATATACAGTACTTCAATTCGTTTTTTCAAGTGGTACAGGGGACCTTCAGACGATTCTTGTGAGCATTCTAGAGCAAAACAATTCACATGTACAGTACGTTTCCGTGAGAGTCTCACCGATCCAACTAGGGGTCTCATTAGTGTGTCGCCCAAACTGTTCAGATGCTACAGACCGACTGACTTCAGACAGTCGATGGGGTCTTAGAGCAAAATGGAGAACACCATTGTGAGAGTCTCGTCTCTCCATAGAGGGGTCATAATAGGTTGTAGGCCAAACCGTTCGGACGCTACAGACGATTTTGTGAGAACACCGATGTTTGGGATGTCTTATGGTCTGTCACCTTTCACCACAGATGCGGAAGTGCGACATAGACGGATGCGGTGGATTGAGATGCATCCAATACAAAATAAACATATCTCTAGAATAAACTCATTTGCATATGGACATTTGTATTATGCTAATTAGAGTTCCTCGGGGGCGCGGACATCAACCTTAAGAGGTATAAAAACCTAATGAGACTAGTAAGGGAACATTCTCTAAAGTTCTGGGAACGCTTGTTGTTAGCTGGGGTGTCCATTTGGGACATATCCATAATGTATTGTGGGCTGCAGCATTGGTGTCTGTGGCCACAGCAGATAGCAGAGTGTCTGTGTGAAGAAGGTAGAGTTGTAGTTTCACTGCTTAAGGCTTTTTACCTCTCACATCTCCCTCTGTTCGTGTGTGTGTGTGCGTGTGTGTGTGTGTGTGTGTGTGTGTGTGTGTGTGTGTGTGTGTGTGTGTGTGTGTGTGTGTGTGTGTGTGTGTGTGTGTGTGTGTGTGTGTGTGTGTGTGTGTGTGTGTGTTTTACCACTCTACATCTCCCTCTGTGTGGAATTGGCTTTTCTCCCCAATGACTCCGGTTCCCTCTCGCCATCCTCAGGCAAGCGTGCCTAGTGTGATTGGATATCCTTAATCGTGCCGTCCCTAAATTGCTTTCGGGAAGTGAGGAGTGCTCCTGAGTTCTCTATCTGTATGCCCCCAGGGTTGCTGAGATACACTACAGTTTTTTTGTCATTTTTTGTTGTAAAAATGAGTACTCAACAAGTCTGTACAAGGAGAGAGAGAGACACAGTAAAAAACAACTCAGAGACATATAGTATTGTACGATGTCTCTCAAAAAGCCTATAGCTGGTTTCAATTCTAAAGAGATCATTTGACTCACTCACAGATCTTAGAGCGTTATGACTGAGTGAAGATTCACCATTTGGGAGTAGACAAGACAAGTAGAGAAGTGTTGAACAAGATAGCAGGGGACTCAATTAAATTGCACAGCTCAGAGATAATGATGGGTGGTATGAAGAATGGTTGGTCCACTACTGTGTGGTAGGGAGCTGGGTGAGAGGAATGGTGTTGTGTATGTGTATGTGTGTGTATGTGTGTGTATGTGTGGTTTGGTAACATGGTTTCTTGTGACCCCGGAGGGCGATGCGGAAATGGTTTCTGTTACGAAGTGAAGTGAACGTGCTGCAAACTGCTCTCCCTGTTGGACAGCCCCAGGCTCTCTCTCTCTCTCTCTCTCTCTCTCTCTCTCTCTCTCTCTCTCTCTCTCTCTCTCTCTCTCTCTCTCTCTCTCTCTCTCTCTCTCTCTCTCTCTCTCTCTCTCTCTCTCTCTCTCTCTCTCTCTCTGCTCCATTCATCATCTCCTTCTGCTTGGTGACACTGTGCATCATAACAAAGAAACAACAAAACAGAGTGGAAGAGAAATAGAGAAAGGAGAGGTAGGGGAGGAGAGGATGACAGGGTAAGTGTTTTTAGCATTTAGAGCATCTCGTGGTTGATTTCAAAAACAAAATATTTTATTACAGCCCATGTTGTGGGCCAAATTCTTATTTTCAATTATGGCCTAGGAACAGTGGGTTAACTGCCTGTTCAGGGGCAGAACGACAGATTTGTACCTTCTCAGCTCGGGGATTCGAACTTGCAACCTTTCAGTTACTAGTCCAACGCTCTAACCACTAGGCTACCCTGCCGCTGTGTATATACATTATAATACCGGAATAAAATGTATAGAAGTACATGAGCGAGTGTCTTATTGTCTTATTATATTTGTCTTATTATATTTGTCTTATTATATTGTTAGTTAACTTAGATGATCAAATTTGCTGTATTATTCAACTCTGCATGTACAGTACCTTCGGAAAGAATTCAGACCCCTTTACTTTTTCCGCATTTTGTTATATTACAGCCTTATTCTAAAACAGATTTATTTTAAATTAAATCCTCAGCAATCTACACACAATAGCCCATAAGGACAATGCGAAAAGAGTTTTTGGATTTTTTTTGCAAATGTATTAAAAATAAAAAACGGATACCTTCTTTAGATAAGTATTCAGACCCTTTTCTACGAGACTCAAAATTGAGCTCAGGTGCATCCAGTTTCCATTGATCATCCTTGAGATGTTTCTACAACTTGATTAGAGTCCACCTGGGGTAAATTCAAATGGTGCATGTCAGATCAAAAACCATGCCATGGTCAAAGGAATTGTCTGTAGAGCTACAGAGAGATCCTTAATGAAAACCTGCTCCAGAGCGCTCAGGACCTCAGACTGAGGCAAAGGTTCACCTTCCAACAGGACACCAACCCTAAGCACGCAGCCAAGACAACGCAGGAGTGGCTTCGGGACAATTCTCTGAATGTCCTTGAGTAGCCCAGCCAGAGCCCGGACTTGAACCCAATTGAATATCTCTGGAGAGACCTGAAACAGCTGTGCAGAAATGCTCCCCATCCAACCTGACAGAGCTTGAGAGGATCTGCAGAGAAGAATGGGAGAAAGTCCCCAAATACAGGTGTGCCAAGCTTGTAGCGTCATACCCAAGAAGACTCAATGCTGTAATCGCTGCTAAAGGTGCTACAACAAAGTACTGAGTAAAGGGTCTGAATACTTATGTAAATGTAATATTTCCGTTTTTTATTTGAAATAAATGTGCAAAAATTGATAAAAACCTGTTTTTGCTTTATCATGATGGGATATTGTGTGTAGACTGAAGAGGGGAAAAAAACTATGTAATACATTTTAGAATAAGGCTGCAACACAACTAAATTTGGAAAAAGTCAAGTGGTGTGAATAGTTTCAGAAGGCACTGTATGCATTGAAGATTTTTACAATTTAAACCTGCCATTTAACGGGTAATCCAAAATCCACCAGTAATCCAATTACATTAACATATGGCCTACAACAGTGCCTCAACTTCTATAGCTACTGTATCACCACAACCATTACTGACTATTACTACAAACCTTACAACCTATATGCCATAATCACTATAGGTGTGCAACCTGCTGTACAAGCTAATCAGTATGGTAATCAGTAATGGTATGGTCATGCAATACACCCAGTTCTCGTGAGTGAGTGATGTGATGTGATGGCCAGGCAGCATACTCAATGTTCAACAAACTCTCACAGTCTCACTGCAGACTTAGATGTTTTTGCACTTTTCTCCAAACATCAAATTTCAAAGTTGCTCCAAATGTCAAATTTCGAAGTTAAGGGTTAAGGTTTTAGATAGGGTTAAAACATGAAGTTTAGGCATTCATTTCCGAATGGTTAAGTTATAAGTTCATGTTTGGGATAGGGTTAAAACAAGTGTCTACCACTGGGATTGCATGAGGACCAGACAGTGTGAAATTCACTGTCTGGAACGTGACCATTATTTGATTCTGGAAATGGTCCTCTCAGGTGTTCTACCAGCCGGAATGTTGAATACAATTATGTTTTAACTTACTCTGCCGATTGTCCATGGGGTTGGTCCTTCAGCTGCTTGAAATTTGAGATAAATTATCCACAGGAAAGTATTTTTTTACCTGACTTATTAGATAACCGGTACTGAAGTTGAAATTACGATCACCTGGCACTAGCGCAAATCCATGTAAACAGCTGTAAGATTTCGGTTAGTATGCATGGTTCATGTTCATGCACTTCTTTCTGTCTTGTGCACGTGCCTTCAGTCATGAGCAAAACATCTTGATTGCCGAACACATAGACCCAAGTTTTGAAGTCGGTTTAATCATACTTTCCTGAGGATATTTTGTCTCAGATTTAGAACCAATACCACGGACAATCGTCAGAGTACATTTAAATACAGTATATTCAACATTTTTGACAGACAAGGGACGTTTACAATTTGTCAATGTAAATGTGCGTGGTGTTGTCTAGATCGTTTTCAGACATCGTCATATTTCGTACCTACTGTAGCACTGGGGTTGGAAACGTAATCTTCGGATCCAGAGTCACGGGATTACACCCATCCACCACCCTCGTCCACAACACCCAGTCATGGATTTACGCCCATCCACCATCCTCGTCACAACACCCAGGCAAAACCTAAGTTTACTTGATGATAATAGCCTCCAGTAGCTGGTTTTATAGACATTTCCCGACGTCTTCAGGACATGGACAGACGGCCACTTTCGAAGTCAATCTTGAGCGATCTGGCTGTCAATGTTCTAGGACCAGCCAGCCAGACAGAAGGATGGCCATTAGGCAGCATCCTTAAGGAACTCCATCCCACACAGGGCACATTAGCGCCCGTCCAGAGGTGTGCCTGTTGAGAACGGGATCAGGTTGAGAGGTCACTTACACCAGAATCCCCCTCCGCACCCACCCAATGACACACACATACACACACCCCACCCCCTCTCCTGAACAGGGAACAGGAGATGCTATGGAAGACACTCTTTCCTCCCCCTCCTCTTTCCCCTCGCCCTCTCCTCCTCTCTTCCTCCTGAACATCTGTGGTAGCTACAGACGGCGCTGTGCTATCTCTGCAGTACAGGAAGAGGCTGAGCTGAGCTACTGAGCTCTGATTAGATTACACAACTGCAGAGTCACACAGCAAGTGTATGGAACCGGTACAGGAACACAGGCAGGGGGGAGGTGTGTGTGTGTGTGTGCCTGCACATCCTTCAGGGTTACCACTTTCTAATACCACAGAGGAGGCATTGAATAACCCTCAGGAAGCCTTCTCCATACACAGACACACACAGACAACATATTACTGTCTCCTCCAATGAGAATCAAAGTAACACTTCTTCAAGACTTAATAGAAATGCATCCTTCCTCCTTCCTCCTCGTCCTTATCACCATCTCCTAAGGAAGGAAGTAGAAAGACAGAACCCCTGTCTTTTCTGTTTTATTTACTTTGTTATTCTGCTCTCTTTGGGGAGATAAGATACTCTGTACTTTGTGGCTGTGTACGGATGGTACGGATGGTGGGATGGAGTGATGGAGGGATGTGGAGTGGATAGAGATATGAAGAGTGGATGAGTGTTAAGGTAAGGCTGTAAAGGGAAAGGAGCTGTGGCCTGCCTGCTATTCTACCCGGGTCAGTAGATGTGTGACTCTGTGCTCCAAAGACCTCTGTCTATATCACTCTCTGTCTCAGGCTCTGTCCCACTTTCCAAGGCTAGCCAGAGAGGCTTGCTTCCTTCAGCCCAGAAAAGACAACACAGGTCTATCTATTTTCTTATCTCTTCCCTCTTCCCCTCTCTATCCCTTTCATTTCCTCTCCTCCTGCCTTTCCTTCCTGTAGCTTCCTGTAGCTTCCTCTTTTATCTGTTATCGCTCTTGCTCTAACTCTCTCTCTCTCTCTCTCTGTGTGTTTCTCTCTCTCTCTCTGTGTTTCTCTCTCTCTCGCTCTCTCTCTCTCTCTCTCTCTCTCTCTCTGTGTAGAGGTGTAAAGAGCCAGGAAGGTTCAGATAGCTCTATCTCTCCCTACTCCAAGCTGTCAGCTCCAGCCGTTGCCACGGCGACTGACTATTGTCATGGCAACCCCGGTGGGTTGGAGGAGGAGGGAGCGAGAGGCTGAGTGGAAAGAAAAATGAGAGAGTGAGAAGTCACTGTTTTTTCTCATTAAACGATAAAGAAACCACTGTGCCTCTAATCTGTGTTTCGCTGCCACTTTATCAGCAAAAAATATCAGGGCCGCTTCCTACTTCCTTCGGAGTAAATAGCAGTGGGCCAGTCCATTTGGTAGTCTAATGATAACCATTTATTAATAGTGATGCCAGAATTAACTGGGCCTCAGCATACATACAGCACTACTCAGGCAGGCTTTTCACTATTTCTCATTGGTGCGTAATGAGAGAGACAGGAGGAACAGTCGTCATGTTTGGTTAGGCTCCTGTTCTTTTTTTCCTTCCTCTAAAGAGCAGGGCTTTCGTCCTGGGTTTCAATTGGGCCATAACAAGGGAGAAGGGATGCAGGTCAGTGGCTCTGTATAAATACGTTTAACCCCATTACCGGCTGTGTGAACGTGAATACAGCCAGCCTGAGTCCACCGCCACCCGCACTCTCCCCAGGGATAACCTCGGCGCTCATACACACAGAGACACAGGCACACACACACACACAAGGGCACACACATGCGCTCACACACATGTACACACAGAGGCACACACACACACAAAGGTATACACATGCATTTATGCAAGCACAAACACACTAAGAGGCGCTCTTACATTGGTCCTTCACCAGAATAAAGTGCAAGTCAGGCATAGAAAATCAATATATGATACATTTTCTCATTCCGCACAGCTGGGGCAACACGGCTCAGTGCCCCCCCCCCCCCCCCCCCCCCGTGTGTGTGTTTGTGTGTGATGTAGGCACTCTATGTTGAAATAGCACCTAATAGAAATGCATTAAAAAGACTTCCGAGCTGCGGGAACCGTGCAGGCAAAGGAATAAAAACAGATAACCTATTAGGAAGATTGATGGCTATACTGAGCGGACAAGTCTATTCTCTGTCTGGCCAGTGTCAGGTTATGCACAGTAAGAAAAGCCAAGCCTATTCTCTCTCTTTCTCTCTCTAGATTTGTTGTCTTTATGTCTTTTTTTTTCTTCTTTTCGCTGAGTCCTTGACTTGCAGTCTCAGTCGCTGTGGTCTAATTTTGTTTCAACCCCCTCCACCTCTAAATAACATTGATTCCTTGGCCTCACACAGGAAAGGCAGGCCGCTCTTATTCCTCAGTCTGTTCTGTGATAGTCATTTCACAGCGCTGAAAGATAATTATACCGACTACCCTAACAAGGTCAGGGCTGTATCAAATGGCACCTTACACAGTGCACTACTTTTAGCGCACTACATCGGGAATAGGGTGCCATTTGGGACTATTACCTACATAGTGCACTACTTTTAGCGCACTACATCGGGAATAGGGTGCCATTTGGGACGCTGCCCAGAGGCCATCATCCTCTGATGTGTTAACAATGTGGAATGGAAGGTCACCCAAGTACCACCATTGCAGATTTTATTACCCTTGAGCTCTGAGCCACCGACGTGGGCCACTAGGCCACCATTTTGTGCCTCACATCACAGTCGCGAGTGATGGCCAGGTTAGATGGATGGTCAGGCCTGCAACTGGCAGTTGGTCTCGGCTCAGTGAGATTAGCATCGTAGCGGATGGCATCCATCATATGGCTAGCAGGCCAAGCCCCCCCCCCCCCCCCCCACACACACACACACCTGTGCTGTATATCTCCTTAGTTACAGGGGGATGGAGGCAAGGCAGTGGGATTGAATGGGGGAATGGGTTGGGGATTCAGAGGCAGGGACACGGCTTGTTTAGAATACAACAGGGATAAAAGGGTTGGGGGGGGGTCAGCCAGAGTGGTAACACCACCGCAACACTGCCTAGACTTATTATAATCTGCCTGACGTGGGGGGGGGGGGGGGGGGGGGGGGAGTATCACATCACATCCCAGCCAGGGTTAATATAGCAGGGCTGCCTGTATGACGTTCCCTGTACTCTCCTCTCCTTTCCTTTTGATGTGACCATCATGAAAGAAAACTCCCCGTTCGCATGCCGTCTTTGGAGGAAAGTAATTACATTCAGACATACAAAGGCCTTTCTATAATACCCAAAATTCACCCAGGCCCCTACCTCCCTTTCTCTCTCTCCATCCCTCCTAACCCCTCCCTCTACCCTTCTACCTCTTCCTCAGTTGCCAAGTTTCTCCATATCTGCAGCTTCATTCTACTACAACGTGTCTGCCCATCAGGAATGCTGGCATGCTGCAATATGTGGCATACCCTCATCCTTCTCTCCTCCTCTCCTTCCATCATTTCACCATTCGTCCTCTCACCCTGAATCCCCCTGCCGCCCCATCCTCTCTCTCTCCATACAACCCTCTCTCTCTCTGACGTGGTCATGAAAGTACGGGCCGCAGTTCTAATCAGACTGATAATTAGAATAAATTAGGCCCACTGATTCAATTAACCTTTTTCAAATTTGTCTCCCTGCGATGTAGCCAGTCGTTTTTACATCCTGTCGACATGGGCTCCCACAGTACAGGACATCAATCAGGCTGGGACGGGCCACTGGAGGGTACGGGAGGGATGGAGAGGGTACAGGACGGTTACAGTGTCCCTGCCCATATTTACAATGGGCAGGGACACTGGAGTGATAGAGGTAGATATGTAGGGGTGAAGTGACTAGGCATCAGGTTATTCTGTATGATAAACAGAGTAGCAGCAGAGTATATGATTATTGTATGTGAGTGGGTGTGTGTAGAGTCAGTATAAATGTATGTGCATATTACGTGTGTGAGCAAATGATGGAGTGAATGTTTGTATGTGTGTGGAGTGTCAGTGTGTGTAAGTGTGTAGGGCCCTGTGAGTGTGCATAGAGACAGTCCGAAAATTTGACTCAGATAGTCCGTGTAGCCATTTTGTTTGCGATTTATTTAGCTATGGACTGCTACACATTTCCATTTCTCCAATGCGCCATTCCTCTTTCCCTTTTCTATTTTTTTTCAGCTTGAGTCAGAAGTTTGAACCTCTCCCTCCCATCCTCCCTGAGTGACAAAGGCGATACCACTCCTCCTCAAGACAAGACAATGGCCAAGCTACTTTGCATTCACCTCTGACTTTGCATCCAAAGCTGACTCTCTCTCCTCTGTTCTCATCCTCCTAGATCTATCCGCTGCCTTCGACACCGTGAACCAACAGATCCTACTCTCCACCCTCTCAGGGCTGGGTGTCTCAGGCTCTGCACACTCTTGAATTGCATCCTACCTGGCATGTTGCTCCTACCAGGTGATGTGGAGAGGATCTGTGTCTGCACCACGTACTCTTACGACTGGTGTCCCCCAGGGCTCGGTTCTAGGCCATCTCCATTTCTCTTTATACACCAAGTCACTTGTCTCCGTCGAATCCTCATACGGTCTCTCCTGTCATTGCTATGCGGATGACACTCAACTACTTTTCTCCTTCCCCCCTTCTGACACTCAGGTTGGCGACACACATCTCTGCATGCCTGGCAGATATCTCAACTTGGATGTCGGCCCACCATCTAAAGCTCAATCTCGACAAGACGGAACTGCTCCTTCCCCCAGGGAAGGCCTGCCTGCTCAAATACCTGCAAAGAACCTTGGCGTGACCCTGAACAACACCCTGTCATTCTCTGCAAACATCAAGTCAGTGACCCGCTCCTGCAGGTTCATGCTCTACAACATCCGTAGAGTACGACCCTACGTCACACAGGAAGCGGTGCAGGTCCTAATCCAGGTACTTGTCCTCTCCCGTCTGGACTCCTGCAACTGGCTGTTGGCTGGTCTCCCCGCTTGTGCCATCAAACCCCTGCAACTTATCCAGAACGCTGCAGCCCACCTGGTTTTCAACCTTCCAAAGTTCTCTCATGTCACCCCTCTCCTCCTCACACCTCACTAGTATAAAGTCAAAGCTCGCATCCACTACAAGACCATGGTACTTACCTACGAAGCAGCAAGAGGAACTGCCCCTCCCTACCTTCAGGCTACGCTCAAACCCTACACCCCAACCCGAGCACTCCATTCTGACACCTCAGATCTCTTGTCCCTCCCACACCTACGGGAGGGCAGCTCCCACTCAGCCCAGTCCAAGCTGTTCTCTGTCTTGCTGCCCAATGGTGAAACCAGCTTCCCCCTGAAGCTAGGACAGCAGAGTCCCTGCCCATCTTTCGAAATCATCTGAAACCCTACCTCTTCAAACAGCATCTTAAATAATCCTCCTCCCCACCTAGCTATCTTAAGATGAATGCCCTAACTGTAAGTCGCTCTGGATAAGAGCTACTGCTAAATGACAACATTTTTTATGTAAATGTCGTAAAGATGTCCGTAAACTTCCCCAGTTTATCATGTCCACTAAATGAATGAGGTTGTCCGGTCCCCAGTTCATGTCCAGGGCAATAATATCACAGAAAATATTTAGTAATTTAGCTTTGAGGAATGGTGAAGACCCCTCATCCTCCGAGGGCCGGCTGGAGCCATGCATCTTACCCACCCGGCGTGCCTAGAGATGATCCATTCTAATCGCATCAATTGCATATTACTTTAGGGCCTGTGATGCATCGCTCGCCAATCCATTACATATTTATCACACACGCGGAAGGGCACCTGTGTCGGTGGGTCGGGCCCCTACCCCCACCACCTGCTATGGAGTGACAGGGAGCTGATCAGTAAGATTGATTTGGTGGGGGCCGGAGGGGGGAGGGGGGTGTATGTGGGTAAGAGGGGGGGGATGGGTGTGGGGGTGGGAGGCATAATTTGGGGTTTTATGTGTGTGTGCAGGGGCGTCTGCGTGTGTAGTTGTGGGCCTTTGGACAAAACACTATAGCGCTGCAGAGCAGAGCAGGGTGAAGGGCCTTCCTGTGGGATTGCACAGAGAACAGAGGCTTCTAATGGGCCTTATTGATCCACACACACAGCCCAGTGACTGATGACAAAGTAAAAGCCCCCTCCTTCCAATCAACTGCCCCCCTCCATCCCATCCCTCCCCAGATCCCTCCCTCTATTCCATCTCTCCTTCCCCCCATCCCATCCCTCCCTCCATTCCTCCCTTGCATTGCTCCCTCCATTCCTCCCTCCTTTCCCGGGTCCCTCCGAGAGAGAGGGGGTTGTCTAACGTCTTGCCTGCTGAACATTTTATCACAGGGCATTTCTGGTTGGTAGTAGTGCTGTCTTGTCTGGGGCTCTAATGAGAAACAGGGTTGGATTCCAATATGTGAGCTGTTGTATATCACCACTGTGAATACATAAGCAGCTAGACAAGGCCAGGGCTGTATTTAACCAGAGATATGTGTCATTGGTTGTTCAGGTACCAAACCGAGGGTCCTGAAGCACACACAGACAGACACAGACAGACACACCCACACACAGAGACACAGACACAGCGTTATTCAGGGTCTCTGTGGGAGCTGTTAGCTATAAACACACAAGACAGGAACCTGTCTCTGAAGACATTAGTCCCCCAGTGAAGCATCACCATCACCACCATTGTGGTGCGTCTGATTTCCTACCATCATAAAACATTGACAGACATTTATGTCTAGCGCAACGAGTCCACTGTTGTCATTGCTTCTGTTGACATGACAACAGTGGGGGGTTCATAAGTGTGTGTTTGCAGGCTCCCCCTGGGATTGGTGACGGTGGACGGTAACATGGACTCATAACATGGTATCCATGGTGATGATGAGTCAGTGCCAGTTTTCCAAACACTCATAATTAAACAGAGAAGAAGCCACGTTTGAGTTGCAACAGACTAGAGAGTGAAAGGAGAGATAGCCTGTTATTGAGATGACGGTAAGGAAAACAGCTCACAAAAAGCCATTATGCTTGTTGGTGTTGTTGTATCAGGGCTCACTGTTATCAGATTAGGTAACAGTGGCAATTATAAAAGCCTCTCTCGCTGCTTCTCTCTCTCTCCCTCTTTCTCTTTCTGTCTCTCTCCGCTTTTTATTTCCAAATCAAATTAGTGGGGGCAAAACACACTCCCCCGCTGTGACGCAAAACACACACGCACACACACGTTAACAAGAGAAGCAGGGGGGGGGGGGGGAATCTATTTTATACACTGTACGTACCCACAAAAGCACCCCGGCACACACATTCTACAGCCCACGACTCACACACCCCATCTCTGTTCTCCAATCAGAGAAAGTGGATCCCTGGCATATGCCTCCTCACCCTGGGCAATCACAACATTAACTTCCTCAGTTTCATGTTAATGAGAGATCCTGTTCCTGCTTAATAGCTGGCTGTGCTTGACTCACAGAGAAAATCAATTCTCAGTCATTTCCACATATCACGTCTACTACTGCTTTAGTCCCTTCAGCAGCAACAGGGACTGCCACAGAAAACCCATTATGGAGAACAGGATAAAGAGATACAGGGGTAAGAGATGGAGAGAGACAGAGACAGAGAGAGAGGAGATAGAGATGGAGAGATAGAGATAGAGGGAGAGAAAGAGAGAAAGAGAGGGGGGGGTGGAGAGAGGGAGAGAAAGAGGGGGAGAGAGAGAATGATGGAGGGAAAGAGGGATGCAGAGAGAGAGGGATAGGGATGAAGATACTGAGACATGGAAGGAGAGAGAGAGTTACAGAGAGAGAGGGGCAGAGAGAAAGAATGAGAGTGGGAGCATTTGTCAAGAAGAGAGACAGGGAGATGAGGGGATGGATGAAAGAATGGATGAGAGGATGGAGAAAGAGGAGGAGGAAGGAGACAAAAGGAACAACCAATCCCTATGCTGTCAGGCTGATGGGGAGGGGGGGTCTGGAGGAGGAAGGGATAGAGGGATGGATTGATGAGAGGTTGGGCCTATGTAGGCCCCTAGGGATGAAGGAGAGGAGAGAAGAGGAGAGGAAGGCACGGACCGATTGATGGGGAAAGAGAGAGACATAAGCATAATGACACATAATAGGCCCCTAACACTTAACAACAAACAGCCACATCGTTTCTTCTGCACATGCAGCGCAGCACGGCTCGCAGCATTAAAAAAGCATTTTTCTCAAGATGTCGGTACCAGTAAGCTGCATCACACACGTGGACAGGGAATCGTATCGTTCCTGGAGCACAGGGCTCAATGCAGGATAACACAGCAATAAGCAGTGTGTATTTATGTAATACTGGCCCAGCTAATATTCCCCATATACAGAAGCATGCACAATTGGGAAATTAGAACCATAATTGAGAAATGTGGAAAATCCATATTTCGAGGAAGAGGAGCATGAAATTCTAAATGAGTCATATGTTAGATGTTATTATTCACAGTGAAATGTAGCCATGGCTATGGACTCACCTAATCCCTAGGAATACATGAATGCTGTCATCGGTGATCAGATATCATGAGGAAGCTGATGGAGCGGGAAAAGGGGCAAAGATTGGGAGAGATGGGAAGCCACAGAGACAAAGGAGCAGTAATACAGAGACCATACATATACTGACCCAGGATCAGGAGCAGTACGGAAGCAGGGAAGCTAGATGAGCAGGAGTAGATGTAGAGGCTTCCTCGGAGAAGAGTCAGTGTACTGTAGCTAGGTTACACAGTGCTTTGGAACAAGACAAGTGGAAATTGATAGACTGGAGCGATTCACCAATTGGACTGACAAGATCCTTTGTCCGATTCAATGGCAACACTGCAGTGACCCAGATCAAGTGAAACCCTCCTATCTGCTAGTGCATGAATGGTAACCTTTGTAATGCCCAAGTGCTCAGACCCAGACTCATCACAGGGAGAAAAGAATGAGGGAGTTTCTGACATTTTTCAGAGTTTGGTAGTTTCTGAAAGACTGATAGTTACTACGGTGAAAAGGGGCGAAGACAGGCAATGACTGTACGATGATGACTCAACAGCATGCAACCACACAATGGTCATAGTCTTGGTTTCCCTGGCTGTGACACTCATAACGTCCAATCAAATCAGTGTCCTATTGGCTGAATTTGAATGTGAAGTGGATTTGCACTCCTTGTGGAAAGAGACGTGTATCATTGTGTGTGTCTATCTGTGAAAGTGACAGAGAGTAAGGAAAATAGGGGAGAGAGAGAAAGAGAGAGAAAAAATGAGAGAGAGAGAAGAAGAGGCAGAGAGGAAGAGAATAACAAAGACATGTCTAGGTAGAGAACATTAGATAGACTGACAGTGGGACCATATTTTCACACTCACAGCAGTGTGGGAGTCCGTAGGGTCCCCCTCCTCGCCCCTAGATTGCCATCGACCCTGCCACTTCCTAGTTCACCTGCTAATGGAGAATGAAGCTGACTGGTTTAGCAACTCACTGTTAGCAAACCCCCCTCATGCTGCTATATTGGACCATACCAATATGTCTTAAAGGGTTGAGGGTATAGATGCAATAAATACCCAAAGCAGACATCACACGTCATACTGTCTATTGGTTATTGATGGTCATGTAACAGGACGCGGGAGTGATTATCATTATACTGTGGCCCCTATGGGCCAAAAAAAATAGTGCACTGTAGAGGAAATAGGGTGCCTTTTGTGACGAAGCCTGTGTGTCCACAGTATGATGGACGTCCTGTAAACAGTAGCCCACATTGCAGGGTTTTATTTACTTCTACAGAATAACATAACACAGTGATGACACAATGCTTTATGTCCCATGGCACATTTGTCTAACTTCTTGAGAATAACACTCATTTTACTGTATGAGGCTCTCTGTGTCCCACTACCCCCAATGAGTAATCCATGTTTACACTCAGTCTGTCTGGCCCACAGATATCATACAACACAATTACAATAGAACACGCCAGCAGCATCATCCCAGTGGGGCAATTAGCAAGACAGAGATTAGAGATATAACCCAGTTCTTTTACAACAATATCACTGTGACGATGACTCAGTGCCCACCCAAATGGCACCCTATTCCCTATGCAGTGCACTACTTTTGACCAGAGCCCTGTGCACTACATAGGGAATAGGGTGCTGTTTGGGCGGCAGACAGAGTCATTCCAGGAGATGACGTTCCTTTCTCCTTAAAGCACTCAGACACAAATCAGCACGGCGTTGAGTTTGGTCACCACACCTCCACTCCAGACAGCAGAGCTAAATGACTTTGCAGTTGGCAGGGAAGGATGTCTCCTGCTCTGTACCCGGAACAACTCATTCACTCACACTCTCTCTCTCATTTCCGGGATGTCGGTCGAAGGGACACTCACTGCGGTGTTCCTTGAAACTAGGGCTCTGCACAGGCTGAAAGACTCAGCAGATGGATGGTCATTCAGTGGTGACTACTGTTGCGTTTGTCACTCTTTGGCCAAACGGGTTTTGTAACCAGGTTATCTGCAGTTGTTTCACTGTCACATAAAGAGTCCCTTCCCAGTCACAGATATCCCCTCATCAGCACTACTGATCATGTTCCAACATCGTCTCAGCAAGTTTATAGTGTGCTATTATACCTATGCATGTTCACAGTAGTATTTTTCCAGTCCTCTGCAGCCCTTATTTTGTGTGTGAGGGTTTAGGTCCGTTGGACACCCTGACTTGTGTCAGTGGGAGTGAGACAGAGACAGAGATGCATCAGGGTAGGAGCGTGTCTGGCAGCCTATCTGTAAGGTAGCAGTGCATGATGAGATCTGGGTAAACATTGCCTTAAATAGAGAACACGCTGCACTGGTGACAGGAGACAGACCGACTGACAGGCATTCATCCATCCACTCTCCTACCTCTGTATGCTTTCCTATACAGAATACTGTGGTGTGTGTGTGTGCATATTTTTGGGTGTGCATATTTTTGTATGTGCATGTTCAGATGTATAAGTCTCTTTGTGTGTGTGTGTTAGCATGTGTTTGTGTGGAGATATGTGAGGCGATCAAAGAGTTAATACTCTTTGATACTGTAAAACTGTACTGGCTTGCCCCCTATTGGAGGACAGCATTCATACCAAATGAAGTGAAAATAAACATGAGTATAATACATTTCTCACACAAACCATGTTTTCTGCAAATAAGCGTTTCCACAATGGATATTTCAAAAATGACCATTACCTTGCATTGTCCTAACACAGAATGTAACAGAAGAATCTCCAGTCTGACACTACTGTAGCACCCAGTCTATTGCAGATGAGAGGTTTGCAGTGAAGGAGACCATGCAGGGTGAAAGGCAGAACATGTGTTCACCTTGGTTCATTCTCCTCTCAACGCCTGCAGCCTTCACTTCCTCCACGAGTCATTATGTATCAGTGTGAATTGAAATCATGTTTTGTTTCCCATTCCTTCTCTCAAAATCAAGTATAAAAGACTTCATTTCAGGAGACCTTGGATCTTTTCAATAGCTCCCAAATGTGCACACACACAAGCATGCTCATATAAGCGAGCATGTGTGTGTGAGTGTCTGCGTACACACACACACACACACACACACCTCTGCACAAAGCAGGAGGGATTCTGCTGCTACTCTGCACCTGTCTGTGCATAAAGACATTCCTTCTGGATGTGCAGTCTATTCATTGCATTTAGTGTGCCTACATACCTTTGTTGGGGAGAAAAGCATTGAATTACTACCTTTTCACTGCAATCCCTAAAGGAACTAGCGATAGCAAAGGAGAAGGAAAGGGGGCTGAAAGAAATGAATTATTCCCTTCCGCAAACCTCATGTACTGTATTCTCGCAAAATGATCATTTTCTTTCCAACAGTGCTATCTACTGGTAACATATCCAACTCCACTCACCTATGCAATAACAAGACATCAAATGACGAAAAACATTTTTATTTAAACATATATCGAATGAAACATACAAAATGCACATGCATGAAAGACTACAAATATATAAAACTATTATTTGCATCCATGGCTGCAATGTAGGTTACAGCCATCAATATTTCAGACCAAAATGTAAACCCTCCAATGGGCTAGCTGCTGTATTTACACAGCAGTCTTAGTAAGCATATATTACTGTATCATTAAATGCACGAATCAAAAGCAGTATAATAAACTAATTGAACAAATCTCATAGGTTTAAAATGAAAGGTAACTGGCATATAGCATAATTTCAAAAGCAATCAGTATTGTGGTATCATTTTCTCTGTAGACTAATACACATTAAATCATTGTCAAAATGTGGAACACAATCCCTGAAACTTAACATGGGTAATTTTCCTTATATGTTGAGAGTTGAATAGATCACAGCACTTTCCTGTATGTATGGACATGAACACCAGTTTAAAAAAATAAAAAACAAGGAGCACACTACATTTAGACAGATATTACAAATAGTAACTATATATTTATAGATATATGCAGTACCAGTCAAAAGTTGACACACCTACTCATTCAAGGGTTTCTTTACTTTTACTATTTTTTACATTGTAGAATATTAGTGAAGACATCAAATTAACACATATGGAATCATGAAGTAACCAAAAAAGTGTTAAACAAATCAAAATATATTTTAGATTCTTCAAAGTAGCCCCCCTTTCCATTGATGACAGCTTTGCACACTATTGGCATTCTCTTAAACAGCTTCCCCAACGGTCTTGAAGGAGTTCCCACATATGCTGAGCACTTGAAAGCTGCTTTTCCTTCACTCTGCAGTCCAACTCATCCCAAACCATC
The DNA here is from genome assembly GCF_002021735.2 of Oncorhynchus kisutch. Lineage (NCBI taxonomy): Eukaryota > Metazoa > Chordata > Actinopteri > Salmoniformes > Salmonidae > Oncorhynchus > Oncorhynchus kisutch. Next base: position 48,800,675 of record NC_034175.2, on the reverse strand, counting down.
TCAATTGGGTTGAGGTCAGGTGACTGTGGAGGCCAGGTCATCTGATGCAGCACTCCATCACTCTCCTTCTTGGTCAAATTGCCATTACACAGCCTGGATATGTGTTGGATCATTGTCCTGTTGAAAAATAAATGATAGTCCCACTAAGCCCAAACCAGATGGGATGGCGTATCGCTGCAGAATGCTGTGGTAGCCATGCTGGTTAAGTGTGACTTGAATTCTAAATAAATCACTGACAGTGTCACCAGCAAAGCACCCCTACACTGTCACACCTCCATGCTTCACAGTGGGAACCACACATGCAGAGATCATCCGTTGACCCACTCTGCGTCTCACAAAGTAATGGAGGTTGGAACCAAAAATCTCAACTTTAGATTCATCAGACCAAAGGACAGATTTCCACTGGTCTAATGTCCCTTGCTCATGTTTCTTGGCCAAAGCAAGTCTTTTCTTATTGGTGTCCTTTAGTAGTGGTTTCTTTGCAGCAATTAGACCACGAAGGCCTGATTCACACAGTCTCCTCTGAACAGTTGATGTTGAGATGTCTGTTGCTAGAACTCTGGGAAGCTTTTATTTGGGCTGTGGCTGGTAACTAATGAACTGATCCTCTGCAGCAGAGGTAACTCTGGGTCTTCCTTTCTGTGGCGGTCCTCATGAGAGACAGTTTCATCATAGAGCATGAAGGTTTGTGACTGCACTTGAAGAAACTTTCAAAGTTCTTGAAATGTACCGCATTGACTGACCTTCATGTCTTAAAGAGATGGACTGTCATTTCTCTTTGCTTATTTGAGTTGTTCTTGCCATAATATGGATTTGGTATTTTACCAAATAGGACTATACCACCCCACCTTGTCACAACACAACTGATTGGCTCAACACATTTAGAAGGAAAGAAATGATACAAATGAACTTTTAACCAGGCTCAAACATGAATTGAAATGCATTCCAGGTGACTACCTCATGAAGTTGGTTGAGAGAATGCAAAGAGTGTGCAAAGTTGTCATCAAGGCAAAGGGTGGCTACTTTGAAGAATATCAAATTTATTTAGATTTGTTTAACACTTTTTTGGTTACTACATGATTCCATGTGTTATTTCATAATTTTGCAGTCTTCACTATTAATCTACAATGTAGAAAATACTAACAATAAAAACCCTTGACTGGTACTGTATATAAATAACAAAACGATCATTTTAATAAAGTGCTATTCTTACCTGATTTGACCTTGCTGTGACTCTGTTTGTATCTGAAAAAAAGATAATCATATAGTTACGCTTCATCTACACAAGTTACATTCTTTGATCGCCTCACATTCAAAAACCATTCTGTTTTTACACACACACACACACTACTCACCACCAAGCCTGGGTTCACCCAAAGCAAATTCAGAGTAATGAACTTCCTCATTCTCATCTTCCCCTGTTTGACCCTTCTGGCTCTCTGGTAGTAAAAAAAAAAAGTTGCCAAAATGTTAACACAGTTGTGATTTTTGTGTAACTTCCTATACATCGGTTGGCACTGTGGAACATTCTGGAAAGTCATCTCTACTTTCTGCTTACTGTACCAGTGGAGGCTCCTCAGAGGAGGAAGGGGACTACCATCCTCAGTGAATATAAAGCAAATAAACTATTCAAATATTGTCTTCTCTCTCTCAATGAGTCAACTACTCACCACATTTTATGCACTGCAGTGCTAGCTGGCAGTAGCTTCTGCTTTCAGTATAAAATTCATTCTGATATTTTGATTGAATGGACAACATGTTAGTTCATGCTGCAAGAGCTCTGATAGGTTGGACGACGGCCTCCGGAAGTCGTCATAATTACTGTGTAAGTCTATGGAAGGGGGTAAGAACCATGAGCCTCCTAGGTTTTGTATTGAAGCCAATGTAAGATAACTGTACTCCGGCCACATGGTGTGACCCTACAGAGTACTGTTGAGGCTACTGTAGACTATTGCAAAACAGTGTGTTTAAATGAGTTATTGGTGATAATAATATTTTTTGGTATAATTTTATCCAAAAAGGATCACTTTAATGTTTCACTATAAACAATAGTGGACGGTCCACCCCTTCCTCCTCTGAGGAATCTCCACTGCCATATCGATATTGTACATCACATTAGACCCAAAGTGAAGAAGTGTATACCTTGGTCTCTTAGTGGATCTGTGGCGTTATCGTACACTGGGTCATTCTTCTGGGTCAGCGGTAGGTTCGCCACAGCTTTGAAAATAGCGATCATAGCAAAAATGTTCACACAATTGTTGACATAGGCCTAAATTGAAGATGTAGCAATCCAACAAGTTTGATCAGAAATAGTGGTCATTATCAGTGTATTTTACCTGTCTTCTTCCTCTTCAGGTAGAACACCAGAGCACCAACCAGGACCCCAGCAACAACCATAGCAATGCAGCCCACAATGACCACAGTCCGCAGACAGTCATCTGTGGTAAGCAAAAAGACACAAACAAAGAGTATGAGAGAGAACATGCTGGGATATGAGATACCTGAGTACTTACTACACAGCTGACTCCATTTGCTAAGTGTAATGAGTGCGCTGAGAGTCGGGAAGCAAGTACAGGGAGTGAGTGTTTTAATAAATAAACACAAAAAACACTAAACACAAACAACGCACCGACATGAAACTGAGTCAATAACACCTGATGAAAGAACCAAGGGGAGTGACAGATATAGGGAAGATCATCAAGGAGGTGATGGAGTCCAGGTGAGTGTCATGAGGCGCTGGTGCACTTGACGATGGTGACAGTATCAGCAGTCTGATGACCTAGAGGCCGGAGAGGGAGTATACGTGACAGTAACCCCTCCCCGACAAAGGTGATGAACCCGGGGATCAGGAGCGAACCGGTCATGAAGCGCGGGAACCTGTCACGCCGGCTGGTGCGCGGGAACCTGTCACGCCGGCTGGTCCGCGAGAGCCTGGCGATCCGGTGGAGGCAGGGGAGCCCGACGAGCCGGCGGAGGCATGAGAGCCCGACGAGCCGGCGGAGGCATGAGAGCCCGACGAGCCGGCGGAGGCAGGGGAGCCCGACGAGCCGGCGGAGGCAGGGGAGCCCGACGAGCCGGCGGAGGCAGGGGAGCCCGACGAGCCGGCGGAGGCAGGGGAACCTGTAGCGGCTCCCGGACCCGGCGTCATTTACATTGACACCATTTTTTTAATTTTATATATGCTTTCCTTAGGTGAGGTGTTATTCTGTAACGAGTGCGCTAAGAGACGGGAAGCAATTACAGGGAGTGAGTGTTTTAATAAATAAACAAAACAATAAACACAAAACCCAAACACCAAACCGACATGAAACAGTCAATAACACCTGAGGAAAGAACCAAGGGGTGTGACAGATATAAGGGAGATAATCCAGGAGGCGATGGAGTCCAGGTGAGTGTCATGAGGCACAGGTGCGCTTGACGATGGTGACAGGTGTGCGGGATAATCAGCAGCCTGATGATCTAGAGGCCGGAGAGGGAGTATACGTGAAACTAAGACTCTAAATTCATCACAGTTTACATTGCCCAAGGGCAATACAGAGACATTGATTTGGTTACTTGAATGATATACTGTCTGTTGTTTATGATGATGTCATCTAACTGAATCTTTAATAGATTCCAATCATTCAGATGGAGTGATCTAATGTAATCTACAGACATGTGTTACCTTTCATAGACAATGTTGATGTAATGAACTCTGATCTTCCAGCAGAAATCACTGAAACTGAGGGGAATGCTTGCACTGAGCATGCCCCCTGTGAACAGCATAGAATGCAAGTGCAGCAAAACAAGTTGTTACCTGTCATTGATGACATTGTTGTCTGTATGGGGAGTGTGAGGGTCAGGGAGGCTGTCGCTCTGAGCATGCCATCTGTGAACACAGCACACTGCCAGTGCAGCTGGTCGCTACGGAGGCTGGGCAGGGTCACACTGAGCGTCCTGTTAGGGTGACTCTCTGTCAGGACGTCCTGTTTGACCAGCAGCCACCTGCTCCCCTCCATCCTCATCCAGGCCAGGGTCACAGGGTCACCGCTCACCTCCGACACCTCACACCTCACCACCACGGGCTGGCCACCAGGGGGCCCTCCAGATTCAGATACTAAGATAAATAACAGAACAAAGTACTGTACTGTACTTTGACTGAAAGAGCAGTAACTGTAACAATGTACTGAACAGCTGATTAAATTAAATTATTACATGAAAAATGGATGGTTGTCATAGTAACCAACAGTATAAGTGAACAGAGTGTCTGCTCTCTCATTGTTAAAAGACAAAAGCAAAGTTACCTCGAATGGTTGTGATTTTAACCGAGCTGAACCTGTATTGTTCAAAGAAACATGTGAAAACTCCACTATCCTCAAATGTCACCGGTGAGACATGCAGTGGGAAATCATATCCGTTGAATGAGGGAGATGAGAATCGGTCACTTCTGACTTTGTCCGATGAAGTCAGAGTAACAGATGTTGTTGATCTGCTCACGGTCCATTTGGCTCTGCGGTATGAGGAACTATACCTGCAGATCAACTTCACCTCACTGCTGTTGCTGCTCTCTCGAAACAGATGTATCAATGGGTTAGTAAATGTGTCTGGAAAAAAGAAACGTAAAAAGGAAAATGCTGATGATATTGTTTGCCTGTATAGTGCAGTTGTATCACTCTTTTCTTTGTATTATTGAGGACCATCTTCCTGAATATTTCACATTTGGTCAAGTCATGTATTAATATATTACATTCATGTTAATAAATCTTACCTGTTTGTACATACAGTGTAGTATAAACTGTATACAACAACTCTCCATTCAGTCTGAAATTGCAGTTAGATCTCCCCTGGAGATTCTGATCGACAGTGTGGATGATCATGTGGACAGTGTTGTTGTAGAACAGCGTGGTGTTAGAAGTGGAATCTCCATCTCTTTCCCACTGCAGTGTGGCCCCATCTGGTAGGCTGGACACCTCGCAACGCTCACTCACATCAGAACCCAGATACACTTTATTACCATTATAGTTTGGTGTCACTGCAAAAAGGAGATATATATTACTGTACTTCAATTTGTTAAAAGAAGATAAAACGAGGGGAAATGTGGAAATCAGTGGTTTACATTTTTACAAATCTAAAAAGCTTGAAAATCAATACTGAAATGATAACAACAGCAAAATTTTGTCTCTTATTATGATAATGACGAGGCGATATACATTGATATTTAAAACGATTCAAATTATACACATTGAGAAACTGAACATGATCAATATACCTTTAACCACAAAACCAAACACCTCAAATCTCGCCAGAACTGCTGAAGCTGGTTTGGTTTGCATGAACACAAACTCTCCAGCATTTTCATATTTTCTTTGCATAGACAGATCATATCCTGTTCCTTGTGAGAAAGGAGCCTGTGTGTTCCAATAAGGATTCCTATTCATGGAGGAAGTGATTTGGGCTACTGAAGTGTTTGAGTGTCTGCCATCATGTGAGGTCCACAACCATTGGTGCGCTGTCCCTTTCGGAACTGCAGGGGAAACTTGGAGAGTGACTATGTTATTGGTCTCGGCAAGGAAAAATATCTTCTTTGACAATTCTGTGGAGGGAAGATATTCAAAACGATGGGATAAAAATCTGCAAAATATCTTTATATTAATATTATTCACTGTTCAAATCACACATTTTCTCTCGCTCTCTTTCTCATATGACTCCTCAATAGCTTCATCATACTTGTATGTCATGCTTTAAAGGGGCAATCTGCTGATAGAACAACAACAAAGCAGTTAACCTGCTACTGATTTGGGAAACAGCTGAGGGATGGGCCTGGAGATATTTATAAAAATGTTTATAATATTTATATTGTTTACAACTTATATTTGGGATGCTGATGGGGTACAACAGTTGAACTAAGCTCATTATGCAGTTCAAATCTTCAAGAATCAATGGATGTATATCAGGGATGGGCAACTTGGTGGGTGGTGAGGGCCACTAAAACTGAACTCCTCATGAGGAGATGTAAATTCCTTGCAGGTCTGCATAACCACATATGCATAATCCCCCCCACCACCACATAGTGAGAAAAACATTTCAGCAGAACCCATCTTGACAGCGGAGAGAAAAAACATGTTTTGGAGTAAATTTTCTACAATTTTACAAGTTGATTTTGTTTGACTCATTTCCTGCAATTCTACACATTTTGCCATAAGGTGAGGAGAAATGTGTGCAATTTTTAATATGATATCTGAGTGAGACTGACTAACAAAATCAATGTGTTCCCCCCGGATGGTAATTCGACCATGATTACTACATTTAGATAGCTAGCAGCAAGACTAACTTACCAATAAAAAAATGTCAGCTGACATGGACTAATTGACTGACAATCAGTGACTGCATCATAGAAAAACTGTTGATGCACAAACATATTTAAAAAATGTCACATTGTATATTATCCTATTCTAACTTGCAACAGTAGGTTGAGACCCCGACTGAGAAAAAAACTTTTTTTTTTTTATGTACTTCTTCTTTTGACCCGAGGGCCTTCAAAAGGGGCGGGCCTCCAGTTTCCCATCCTGGGTGTTCACAGCTGCAGGAAGTAGGAGTGCTGAGGCTGCTGTAGCACCCCCTGAAATATCTGATTGAAAATATCCTTAAAAATTCACACAAAAATGCGACCCCCTTGACAAAACATTCTCAGCCCCTGCCCAATCCTCCATTGCTGAAAAAATGTACTGCATTCCACCCCAAACTACACCCCGCGGCTATGCTGGTGTATATCATTCATTTAAAGGTCTCCAAATGGATGTAGCAACTACAGTTTACCTCTTTAAATGGTGACTCTTTTATGTCAAATAATTCAACCAGAAACATGTTACTCACGTTCAGCTGAGAGTCCCTGACCGGATCTAGATATCCACAGCAGAATCCACAACAACGTTACACCCATAGAGCCACTGTACTGCCCCATGTTGCTGTATGTTACTGTTCTGTTCCCGTATCTACTCAGTAGCCAACTCATATCATTACTGACGTCTCTGATAAATATGTTCAGGAAATGACTGAAGAAAAGAAGAAGTTCAAAAACTACAGATGTGATGCAATTATAAAATGAGTGCAAATCTGAGGATATAGTACTTTATAAAATCTCATTTTACTTGTATCAGCCATATACTGAATGTAGCAAGCAGGGATTATGGAGCAGGATTAAGTTATCAATGCCACACCACCATCACAATTTTATTTTACATAACTAAGCAAGTCAGTTAAGAACAAATTCTTATTTTCAATGGAGGCCTTGGAACAGTTGGTTAACTGCCTTGTTCAGGGGCAGAACAGATTTTTACCTTGTCAGCTAGGGGATTCGATCTAGCAACCTTTTGGTTACTAGTGCAACGCTCTAACCACTAGACTACCTGCCGATAATAGGCATCAATGGGATCAAAACAATAGTCAAACATGTCACAGTTTAGCACCATGTAGCAGAATATAATGTAAATGCTGTGCAATTTAAATAATAGAAGTAGTATTATTACAAGGATGTTACACATTTTAGAATGAATATGGAAACAAGACATTTTCCCCTTGAAGCAAACGGTGAATATTTTGAAATTCCAAAGACCATGATGTCCAAATGCAACCAAAGGCTTTCAAAACCAAAAAGCCTAACTTGCTACATTATAGCCAGTCTCTTATAACAGTCCATTCAAAGTTCAAAGCTTTCCTAATACAGGACAATCAGATGATAAAATAAGCTGAGACACTGTTGACAAACTAGTATTAACATCCCCATTTATTGTGTACAAACATTACAGACTGAGGATGAATGGAAATGTACATTTCTAGGATGAACTAAATAATATACACTGAGTGTAAAAACATTACTACTTAGACTTGACCGTTCACCCTCTGAATTTCACACATACACAATCCATGTCTCAATTGTCTCAAGAATCCTTCTTTAACCTGTCTCCTCCCCTTTATCTACGCTGATCAAAGTGGATTTAACAAGTGACATCAATAATGGATCATAGATTTCACCTGGATTCACCTGGTCAGACTATGTCATGGAAAGAGCAGGTGTTCCTAATGTTTTGTACACTCAGAGTGAATTATTTAGGTCTTTTGGAAAGATGCTTACAGTATCATAACATGGTCATGTTTTCAATATTAGTCTTTGAGGGGAAGGTTGTTGGTGGTTAACACATTATTTTAACACCAGTGAAGTTTCTATTGCCAGACCTTTTGACAGAACACAGTGTGTCATGTGGTAATTTAGTGTGAAAGACTTCACTGGTTGGTACAGACATGGGTGGGAAAGCTATATTTCAACACAGCCACAGGCCATAGGCTAGCAACAAGGCTATACACTAGTCTCCTCCAGTTGAGCAGGTTCCTCCTTTTGTCCCTGTGTCTGGGTGCCTGGATGGAAGACACAACAACACATCAACCAGAAGAGTTTGAAATGATGTCATTTACACACACTAATTCACTAGTTTTCCACTCAGTACTTATGGTGGTATGGTACTTAAAGGTGATCATGTTTGTTACTACATAAATTTCATTTAAGTTGTAGTTCACTACAAAATCAAAGTTGGTCATATGTTTGGAGACTTTAAAAGCTCTCTAATGCAGAGAAGGATCAGCGTCCCATGAGAAAGGCTAGCTCTGCCTCGGTCCAAAACGAAAGAGAAAGATAGACAGTACCTAAGGCAGATATTTTTGATGGTTCCTCAATGTCCCATTCCTTTGGGATTGGGTTGCGTCTATCCAAGAGGGAGTGTCTCCTTACCGTTTGGTCTTCGACAGTAGAACCCAAGAAGTCCCAGAATTCCTAGGGTGGCAGCCATTGTAATCACCCCTCTGACCACTGTCTCGGTGCCCATCCCTGTGAAACAGAGACTTCTGTTAGATTATATTAAACATGGCAACCTCTCCAGCATGGTAACCTATTTATTTTGTTACACTAGGCCTATGCCAGGGGAGAACAGAGGTCCAGTGAGAAAAATGTGTTTGGTTTGAGATAGGTTGGAACAGATTAGATCAATTTGAAGAGAGTCTATCATAACAAGTTGTTACCTGTCATTGAAGACATTTTTGTCTGTGTGGGGAGTGTGAGGGTCAAGGAGGCTGTTACTCTGAGCATGCCCTCTGTGAACACAGCACACTGCCAGTGCAGTTGGTCCCTGCGGAGGCTGGGCAGGGTCACACTGAGCGTCCTGGTGGGGTGACTCTCTGTCAGGATGTCCTGTTTGACCAGCAGCCCCCTGCTCCCTTCCATCCTCAGCCAGGCCAGGGTCACAGGGTCGGTGCTCACCTCCGACACCTCACATCTCAGGACCACCGGTTGATTCCTGGGGAATCCACTAGGTGGAACTGCGGAGACTGAAATGGAAATCTGGAGATCATTGGGGATCTGTTCTCTCAAAGATTAGTAAAATAGATTATTCTGAAAAATGCACCGTGGATATTTAAAATGATAATTCTCACCCTTTAGGGTTACCACATTAATAGAGGCAACTAGGAGGTTTTCAAAATAGCAGTTGAACCTTCCAGAATCTTCAAACTTCACCGGTGAGAAGTAGAGAGGGAAGTAATATCCATTGAAGTCCCCGCATGAAAATCTCTCATTAAACGTGTCATTGGATCCGTACATTGTAGTTGTCACAAGGTGAACCTCTTTAGCTGTAGATAATGGGGTCCAGGACCATGATGCATAGATGTACCCATCTGATGTCATACAAAACAGTGTCACCAGAGAGCTGTTAGAGCTCTCTCTGTACATTGTGAGAGTGGCATCAGACGAAACTGTGGAGAAAACCATAGCGTTGTTCAGTCAGAGGGGAAAGTTTAATTTTATTTCAATCCAAAGTCTAAATGGCATTACGGGTCCATTTTATTGTAAATGTATCACATGTGATCACCATTTATCCATTTAAAATGAGACCAATATTATTGATTGTCAATGACTACTGATCAAGAGGACAACATTCACATTTCACATAAAGGTTTTGATATTTCAGTTAGATAAGAACGCATTTTGTACCTTCCTCAATTCTGACAGCATTAGAGACATTATATAACAGTGTTCCATTCTGTCTAAAAGTGCAGAAGTATGCCCCCTGACTGTCCAGATGAACACTGCGGATGATCATGTGGACAGTGTTGTTGTAGAACAGCGTGGTGTTAGATGTGGAATCTCCATGTCTTTCCCACTGCAGTGTGGCCCCATCTGGTAGGCTGGACACCTCACAACTAACACTCACATCAGAACCCAGACGAAATGAAGGCCAAAAGGAAGGTGTAACTGAAAAAACATGGAATTTTAAAATGGTTACAATGTAAACTTACTGTCCAAACTAAAACAATAATGTGAATGAACAATTACGGTGAAGAAATTAATTCTGGAAGCTGGCTTTCGAAACGATTTAATCATTGGAAGGTATTTGTCATTATGGAAGATTCGCGATGGCGTGTCTGTACAAAACAGAAACAGAATCTACTTACTTTTTGTGGCGAAGATCTCAATCTTAACCAATGGGACATTTGCTCTTACCAACAAAAACACCCCTGCACATTCAAACTTCGGCTTCACTGTTACGTCAAAGTCTTTGCTGCAAGAAAAGTACTCTGTGAAAGGTGGACTAACCACTAGCCTAGAGGATATTGCTCTGGCTATTTGAATCTCTGAGTATCTCCCATCATGTGAGGTCCATTCCCAGCTGAACTCTGACCAGTGAGGTTGAGCCAGGTCTGATACAGACAGATGCACACTCTCTGTCTGACCAGAGATCAAGAAGATGCTCCTCTTCATCACTGTGTGTGGACAATGAGACACAGATCTGGTCAAATGACAGTATTAATTCACCCCATAACAGTTTCAAAATGCACAGATTATTTATTGTGAATCTGGTTTAAAGCCCCTTATTTGTCTTAAAAATCAAGGACAACCGATTCAAATTAGAGAATAGGTTTTCAAAGTCTAATCGGTATACCAGTTTCCCTCTGATAGTCATAGAAACTGTCCATACTGTACATGTAATCCTTTAATATACATTTAAATTGCTTGTCCCAGATATTTGGGTTTTGAATGAAATATTCTGCTTGTAGAGTTTTAAACAAGATGTTCAGAGCAACAAAATAATGATGATGAAATACATACAGTAAGAACTGAACTCACCCTCAGCAGAATTCCCTGATATGCATAACAGGATCCACCACTGAATAACCATAATGTGGTCCATACCCTGACCTGACATTTAACTCCAGTTCCACCAATATCTGAGAAACAACTCCAGACAAAGAGAAGGAGCATAGCACATTCTTACATTGAAACAGCAGCTTGCACAATTTCCGCTGTCTTGTTCAGTTACATCTCGTCATCTCACTATTGCATTCATCATTGTAGCAACTTGTTCTCTTGATCTGATAACGTAAATTTTTTCTCAGTTGATTTGAACCGTTAGCATTTGTGCTACCCATTTTGACCATTGAATGCCATGGTCGGATGTCCAAGCCAGGCGAAATGTTACAGTAGTTACAGTAATGGAATGGACCCAGAAAACTGTACGTGGTTTTATTCTCAATTACGTTAATAATACTTGAACAAAAACACACCACGGGAAAAAGGTACAATTTAAACTGGAATTGAACTGGAATTGAAATAGAATCAACTCAAATTAGGAACGATTTTACTTAACATGATCTAAACAGGTGTTACAGGAAGCAGTTTGTTCGTTATATCACCAGACCTATACACAGATTCAAAAAAAACATATGGTATGGTAAAGTGAAGTGAAGTGCATAGCAACGTTATAATGGGGTTACGTCCATGAAGGTTCATTAGCATTAAAGGCACAACGCAGCTTTTTAAACATTTATATTAAATCATTTCTGGGTAACAATTTAGAACTTTACTGTAATAGATTTCCATTAAAAGTATTTTGTGTTTTTCTTCATGTATTGGGTCAGGCCAGGGTGTGGCATGGGGTTTTTGTATTGTGGTGTGTTTTGTCTTGGGGTTTTGGTGTGTATGTATTGGGATTGTAGCTAGTGGGGTTATCTAGCAAAGTCTATGGCTGTCTGGAGTGGTTCTCAATCAGAGGCAGGTGTTTATCGTTGTCTCTGATTGGGAACCATATTTAGGCAGCCATATTCTTTGAGTTTGTCGTGGGTGATTGTCCTTACTGTCGTTGTTCCTAGCGCTTTGTTTATTTACACAAGTATAGGCTGTTTCGGTTTTCGTTACGTTCTTTGTTTTGTAGTGTTTTGTGTTTATTTGTGTTTCACGTTGTTCATTAAACATGGATCGCAATCTACACGCTGCATTTTGGTCCGACTATCCTTCACACCTAGAAAACCGTAACAAAGGGTCAAAAAATAATTTTGGGGAGTGGTCTGAGTGGGAAGGGAAAAACTGAAACATAGCCATTATTGGCAGATTGTTTTGGAACTCTTTGTTATTGGTCTATTAACCAATTTACCACATGGTGATGTCATGATGGAAAACCAAAACTTCCACCCATTCAAACCCAATGATTAAAAGGTCCTTTGTGGATTGTATTTTCAACCAGAAACTTTCAGGAATTAAAACGTATTATTATTTTTTCAAACTTTTACAGTGTTAGTTTCATCAGCTGTTTTAAATGGACCTTTAAATGGCGGCAGGGTAGCCTAGTGGTTAGAGCGTTGGACTAGTAACCGAAAGGATGTACAGTGCCTTGCGAAATTATTCGGCCCCCTTGAACTTTGCGACCTTTTGCCACATTTAAGGCTTCAAACATAAAGATATAAACTGTATTTTTTTGTGAAGAATCAACAACAAGTGGGACACAATCATGAAGTGGACCGACAATTATTAGATATTTCAAACTTTTTTAACAAATCAAAAACTGAAAAATTGGGCGTGCAAAATTATTCAGCCACTTTACTTTCAGTGCAGCAAACTCTCTCCAGAAGTTCAGTGAGGATCTCTGAATGATCCAATGTTGACCTAAATGACTAATGATGATAAATACAATACACCTGTGTGTAATCAAGTCTCCGTATAAATGCACCTGCACTGTGATAGTCTCAGAGGTCCGTTAAAAGCGCAGAGAGCATCATGAAGAACAAGGAACACACCAGGCAGGTCCGAGATACTGTTGTGAAGAAGTTTAAAGCCGGATTTGGATACAAAAAGATTTCCCAAGCTTTAAACATCCCAAGGAGCACTGTGCAAGCGATAATATTGAAATGGAAGGAGTATCAGACCACTGCAAATCTACCAAGACCTGGCCGTCCCACTAAACTTTCAGCTCATACAAGGAGAAGACTGATCAGAGATGCAGCCAAGAGGCCCATGATCACTCTGGATGAACTGCAGAGATCTACAGCTGAGGTGGGAGACTCTGTCCATAGGACAACAATCAGTCGTATATTGCACAAATCTGGCCTTTATGGAAGAGTGGCAAGAAGAAAGCCATTTCTTAAAGATATCCATAAAAAGTGTTGTTTAAAGTTTGCCACAAGCCACCTGGGAGACACACCAAACATGTGGAAGAAGGTGCTCTGGTCAGATGAAACCAAAATTGAACTTTTTGGCAACAATGCAAAACGTTATGTTTGGCGTAAAAGCAACACAGCTCATCACCCTGAACACGCCATCCCCACTGTCAAACATGGTGGTGGCAGCATCATGGTTTGGGCCTGCTTTTCTTCAGCAGGGACAGGGAAGATGGTTAAAATTGATGGGAAGATGGATGGAGCCAAATACAGGACCATTCTGGAAGAAAACCTGATGGAGTCTGCAAAAGACCTGAGACTGGGACGGAGATTTGTCTTCCAACAAGACAATGATCCAAAACATAAAGAAAAATCTACAATGGAATGGTTCAAAAATAAACATATCCAGGTGTTAGAATGGCCAAGTCAAAGTCCAGACCTGAATCCAATCGAGAATCTGTGGAAAGAACTGAAAACTGCTGGTGACAAATGCTCTCCATCCAACCTCACTGAGTTCGAGCTGTTTTGCAAGGAGGAATGGGAAAAAATTTCAGTCTCTCGATGTGCAAAACTGATAGAGACATACCCCAAGCGACTTACAGCTGTTATCGCAGCAAAAGGTGGCGCTACAAAGTATTAACTTAAGGGGGCTGAATAATTTTGCACGCCCAATTTTTCAGTTTTTGATTTGTTAAAAAGGTTTGAAATATCCAATAAATGTCGTTCCACTTCATGATTGTGTCCCACTTGTTGTTGATTCTTCACAAAAAAATACAGTTTTATATATTTATGTTTGAAGCCTGAAATGTGGCAAAAGGTCGCAAAGTTCAAGGGGGCCGAATACTTTCGCAAGGCACTGTAAGATTGAATCCCCGAACTGACAAGGTACAAATCTGTCGTTCTGCCCCAGAACAAGGCAGTTAACCCACTGTTCCTAGGCCATCATTGAAAATAAGAATTTGTTCTTAACTGACTTGCCTAGTTAAATAAAGGTAAAAAAAATAGCTATATGAAGCAGGATTAGCATGATAAACATAATACATACATAGCTTAAATGTATTTGATAGACAATCCAATGCTGAAAGTCTTTGATAGTATAGGTCTATGTTCTTTCTCAGCAGAGAAAATCTCCCATCCTTGGTTCCTTATCGGTATGGTACAAAGCATAAGCATGACAAGAGTATATAAGATCATCCACTCAGTAGCGTATTCATCACAGTCACTGAATGTAGACAGCATAATTATTTTACAACTTTTATGTTTTAAGCAGACCACCATAGTGCCTGTGCCCAAGAACACTAAGGTAACCTGCCTAAATGACTACCGACATTTAGGCTGGTAATGGCTCACATCAACACCATTATCCCAGAAACCCTAGACCCACTCCAATTTGCATACCGCCCCAACAGATCCACAGATGATGCAATCTCTATTGCACTCCACACTGCCCTTTACCACCTGAACAAAATAAACACCTACGTGAGAATGCTATTCATTGACTACAGCTCAGCGTTCAACACCATAGTGCCCTCAAAGCTCATCAATAAGCTATGGACCCTGGGACTAAACACCTCCCTCTGCAACTGGATCCTGGACTTCCTGACGTGCCGCCCCCAGGTGGTAAGGATAGGTAACAACACATCCGCCACGCTGGTCCTCAACACGGGGGCCCCTCAGGGGTGCGTGCTCAGCCCCCTCCGGTACTCCCTGTTCACTCATGACTGCACGGCCAGGCACGACTCCAACACCATCATTACATGGTAGGCCTGATAACCGACAACACCTGACACAACAGTGGTAGGCCTGATAACCGACAACAACGAGACAGCCTATAGGGAGGAGGTCAGAGACCTGGGCATGTGGTACCAGGACAACAACCTCTCTGACAACGTGATCAAGACAAAGGAGATGATTGTGGACTACAGGGAAAAGAGGACAGAGAACACCCCCTTTCTCATTGATGTGTCTGCAGTGGAACAGGTTGAGAGCTTCAAGTTCCTTAGTGTCCACATAACCAACAAACTAACATGGTCCAAGCACACCAAGACAGTCGGAAAGTGGGCACAACAAAACCTATCCCCCCTCAGGAGACTGAAAAGATTTGGCATGGGTCCTCAGAACCTCAAAAGGTTCTACAGCTGCACCCTCGAGAGCATCCTGACTGGTTGCATCACTGCCTGGTATGGCAACTGCTCGGCCTACGACCGCAAGACACTACAGAGGGTAATGCGTACGGCCCAGTACATCACTGGGGCCAAGCTTCCTGCCATCCAGGACCTCAATACCAGGAGATGTCAGAGGAAGGGCCTAAAAATTGTCAAAGACTCCAGCCACCCTAGGCATAGACTGTTCTCTCTGCTACCGCATGGCAAGCGGTACCGGAGCGCCAAGTCTAGGTCCCCAAACCATAAGACTCCTGAACATCTGGTCAAATGGCTACCCAGACTATTTGCATTGCACCCCCCTCCCCTCTTCACACCACTGCCACTCTCTGTTGTCATCTATGCATCGTCACTTTAATTAACTCTACCTACACTTACATACTACCTCAACTAACCGGTGCCCCCGCACATTGACTCTGTACCGCCACCCCCCTGTATATATTGTTATTTATTACTGCTGCTCTTTAATTACTTGTTACTTTTATCTCTTATTGGTTGGTTAGGGGCTCGTTGGTTAGGGGCTCGTAAGTAAGCATTTAACTGTAAGGCTGTTGTATCTAGACGAGCTCAGGTATGTCTTGGTCTTAAACAGACAGTTAAAAAAATAAAGAAGATCAAGAACAGAGTTACATCTAACATTCCAGTGTCACAGCATCCACTGGAAATGGGTTTTGTTTTTTTGTGCAAGTATACTGTACTGTAGATACCTTTGTCTCTCTTTGGATCATCTCAGTCAGTGGTAGGTCTGTCATACCTTCAAGGTAGAAACAAAATATTACTTTAGACAGGTCCATCTTAACATAGAATAACATTACATTTAGGAACACAGTATAAGTTAGAAATCAGTGTGGCTACCTGCAGCTGCAGCTGATCCCCCTCCTGTGGAAATCACCAGATCTCATCAGGATCACAGCAACGGCACACACCAACCTAAACAGGGAACAATGATCACAGGCTACAGACTACTCTCTGTCAATGGCACACAGAAAGCGAGAGAGAGAGAGAGAAGGGGAGAGGGAGAGAGAGAGTGGGGGAGAGGGAGAGAGAGCGAGAGAGAGAGAGAGAAGGGGAGAGGGAGAGAGAGAGCGAGAGAGCGAGAGAGAGAGAAGGGGAGAGGGAGAGAGCGAGAGAGAGAGAGAGTGGGGGAGAGGGGGAGAGAGAGCGAGAGAGAAAGAGAGAGAGAGAGAGAGAGAGAGAGAAGGGGAGAGGGAGAGAGAGAGCGAGAGAGAGAAGGGGAGAGGGAGAGAGAGAGAGAGAGAGAGAGAGAGAGAGAGAGAGAGAGAGAAGGGGGAGAGGGAGAGAGAGAGTGGGGGAGAGGGAGAGAGAGAGAGAGAGAGAGAGAGAAAGGGGAGAGGGAGAGAGAGAGCGAGAGAGAGAGCGAGAGAGAGAGAAGGGGAGAGGGGAGAGAGCGAGAGAGAGAGAGAGTGGGGGAGAGGGGGAGAGAGAGCGAGAGAGAAAGAGAGAGAGAGAGAGAGAGAGAGAGAAGGGGAGAGGGAGAGAGAGAGCGAGAGAGAGAAGGGGAGAGAAGGGGAGAGGGAGAGAGAGAGAGAGAGAGAGAGAGAGAGAGAGAGAGAAGGGGAGAGGGAGGCTACTTTTCCAAAAGGTACAAATGATGAGGCTAGAACTATGGCTATAGACACCTGCAAATGTATTCTTTGTAATAATGTTTTAGGCAAAACATTTTATATAGAATGTTTACGCATAAAGTGTCTGTGAGCTACGTACCTATTTTGGCGGGCATTGTGAGGGTCAGGGAGGCTGTAGCCCTAAGAATGCCCTCTGTGAACACCACACACTACCAGTGCAGCTGGTCTCTACGGAGGCTGGGCAGGGTCACACTGAGCGTCCTGTTGGCATGACTCTCTGTCAGGACATCCTGTTTGACCAGCAGCCCCCTGCTCTCCTCCATCCTCATCCAGGCCAGGGTCACAGGGTCACCGCTCACCTCCGACACCTCACACCTCAGGACCACTGGCTGGCTTCAGTGGTCTACCTTGAAACCCCGAAATGAGAATCTCTGAGGATTCTCCTGCATTGATACCCCATTTGGATGTTCTCTCTCTGCTGAAGCCACCTTCACCGATGTTGCATGTAGAGTGGTTTTGGGTGCCCAATACCAAGCTGTTCTTTTAGGTTCATCTCCAGAGTTGCAGTTCAACGTCATCTCACTGATGTTGGAACTCTCTCTATACAGAGTGTAGGCAGGATTCTTTGTATCTGAGAAGACATAATAACATATACATATTGCTATTAAAAGCATGCCCTGATGCCTCTCGGGTGGCGCAGTGGTCTAAGGCACTGCATCGCAGTGCTAGCTGTGCCACCAGAGACTCTGGGTTTGAGCCCAGGCTCTGTCGCAGCTGGCCGCGACCGGGAGGTGCATGGGGCGACGCACAATTGGCCTAGCGTCGTCCGGGATCGGGAGGGTTTGGCCGGTAGGGATATCCTTGTCTCATCGCGCATTAGCGACTTCTGTGGCGGGCCGGGCGCAGTGCGTGCTAACTAGGTCACCAGGTGCACGGGGTTTCCTCCAACACATTGGTGCGGCTGGCTTCCGGGTTGGATGCGCGCTGTGATACCTTCTTAGGGCTGAAATCCCATTATCAAGATTGATATGACAACAGCCAGTGAAAGTGCAGGGCGCCAAAATCAAATCAACAGAAATTAAAATTCCTCAAACATACAAGCAAGTATCTTATACCATTTTAAAGGTAATCTTGTTGTTTCAAATAGGCTTTACAGCGAAAGCACCACAAACGATTATGTTAGGTCAGAGCCAAGTCACAGAAAAACACAGCCATTTTTTCCAGCCAAAGAGTGGATTCACAAAAATCTGAAATAGAGATAGAATTAATCACTAACCTTTGATGATCTTCATCAGATGACACTCATAGGACTTCATGTTACACAATACATGTATGTTTTGTTTGATAAAGTTCATATTTATATAAAAAAAATCTCAGTGTACATTGGCGCGTTATGTTCAGTAGTTCCAAAAACGACTATTTTGCAGAGAGCCACATCAATTTACAAAAATACTCATTATAAATGTTGATGAAAATACAAGTGTTATATATGGAAATATAGATAAACTTCTCCTTAATGCAAATTAAAGATATCCTCCATATTGTGCAGTCAACAGAAGTCAGAAATAACATTATAAATATTCACTTACCTTTGATGATCTTCATCAGAATGCACTCCCAGGAATCCCAGTTCCACAATAAATGTTTGATTTGTTCGATAATGCCCATCATTTATGTCCAAATAGCTACTTTTGTTAGCGCGTTTGGGAAACAAATCAAAACTCACTAAGCGCATTCACTAGTTGCAGACGAAATGTCAAAAAGTTCAGTTATAGTCCGTAGGAACATGTCAAACGATATATAGAATCAATCTTTAGGATGTTTTTAACATAACATCTTCAATAATGTTCCAACCGGAGAATTCCTTTGTCTTCACATCTCTCATGTGAATGCGCATGACCAGCTCGTGGCTGCTGGCAGACCTCAGTCCCCTCTCATTCAGCCCCCCTTCATAGTAGAAGCCTCAAACAAGTTTCTAAAGACGGTTGACATCTAGTGGAATTCTTAGGAAGTACAACATGACCAATATCCCACTGTATCTTCAATAGGGGCTGAGTTGAATATCGACCAACCTCAGATAACCCACTTCCTGGTTGGATTTCTCCTCAGGTTTTTGCCTGCCATATGAGTTATGTTATACTCACAGACATCATTCAAACAGTTTTAGAAACTTCAGAGTGTTTTCTATCCAAATAAACTAACAATATGCATATATTAGCATCTCGGACTGAGGAGCAGGCAGTTTACTCTGGGCACCTCTGGGCACCTTATTATCCAAGTTACTCAAGCTACTTGGTTGGGTTGTGTTTTGGAGGACACATGGCTTTCGACCTTCATCTCTCCCGAGCCCGTAAAGGAGTTGTAGCTATGAGACAAGATAGTAACTACTAAAAACAATTGGAGACCACAAAATTGGGGAGAAAAGGGGGTAAAATTTTAATTAAATAAAAAGCATGCCCTGATTTATTCCGTTCAACAAGAGGAGAAAATATAAGAAATGCTGAAAATTAATAAAACTATAAGACATTTGCTGAAAATGTTACACCAAAAACAAGGAAAACAATACTGACAAAAAATATGTATCATCTACAAAGCCAAATAGTGATAATAGTAACTTTTATATAATTTCACAAGATACAAACAACAAATTACTAAGAGATAACGTATTATTCACCATTTGTGATATTCAGTGTGTTATAGACATAGAATATATCCACTCCATTCCGTAGGATTCTGCAATAATATCTCCCCTGGCTGTGCTGATCAATATTGTGCATGTTCATGTAAGTAGGATTGTTGTAATGTGGTGTTAGAAGTAGCACTTTCATCTCTAACCCGCTGCAGTGCAGTTGAATCTGGCAGAGGAGAAAACTCACAACTCACTCTCGGATCTGAATCAGCTGGAATTAACAGTTTGGAATTAACAGACAAAATAAAGTAATTTGAATTGAATTACATAATAAATGTTGCAATTACTCTATGACGGAGATGATCGTGGACTTCAGAGAAGTTAGATATTACTGCACGGACGGAACTAGAAGCACAAGCATTTCACGACACTCGCATTAACATCTGCTAACCATGTGTATGTGGCCAATCAAATTTTATTTGATGACCCGTATGTTCTTGAGTCCCTTCACTCATATCCTATAATATATAGAGTTAGGCATATTACATTTGAAAAGGTTTAATATTGACAGTCACCAAATGGAAACATTGAAAATATACATATACATTTGACAGCAAAGTTCATACTGAGCCAAGAGAAAGAGAAAATGGTTTGGTTGGCTCTGAGAGAAAGAATCAACTCCATGTTAAAAAGGTTTTGTTTTTTTGTTTTTTTTAAGAACAAAAAAGTTGTCTTTCTACAGATCTGCACAACCTACTCCCCATTTTCAAAGTGAAGGAAAGTTATAGAAAATATATATATAACAAATTAAAAAACAAAGATGTCTAATTGCGTACTTCTTCACACCCTAGAGTTAACACTTGATGGAATCACCTTAGGTAGCCATTACAGCTGTGAATCATTTTGAATAATATTCTAACAACTTTGCACAACTTTTAGTGCAGAGATGGGCCCTCGGATCAATTTCCACAAAAAAAAAACTCAGTCGGGATTTCAGTCGGGGTCTCAACTTACTGTTGCAAGTTAGAATAGTAGAATACACAAGGTGTAATTTATCTTGTTATGTCAGTCACTGATAGCCAGTCAATTAGCTCATGACAGCTAACATTTTTTTGATTGCCAAGTTAGTTTAGCGGCCAGCTATTTAAACTTGATATTATGGTTGAATTACCGGCTGGGGGGACAATATTGATTTTTGTTAGTCAGTCTCACTCAGATATTAACTGCAAACATTTCTCTCCACCCATTTCTCTCCACCCATCTTCTCTCCGCTGGATGTGGGTGCGCAGACCTGGCCGCGAGCAACTGCGGCCCCTCATGTTGAGTGCAGATTTTTTTGTGGCCCCCACTCCTTCAAACTTGCCCATCCATGTCTTAGGGCAACATACTGTATGTCCACTGATTTTGTTCAAATTGCTCAAGCTCAGAAATTTGCTTGGGAATCAGTGATGGACAGCAATGTTGAAACCTTGTTTCTCATTTTCAAGCAAATTTAAGTCAGGACTGAAACTAGACCACTCAAGAGCGCTCAACACCTGTCAGAAAACCATTCTGGTGTGTCTTTGGCATAAAAATAAGTGTAATTGTCTCGCTGAAAAAAATCCTCTATAACAGGGTTAGGTTTTCCTTTAACTTTTTACCTGGGTTTTGCTCCTTTCATATTTTTTTTAAATCCTGACAAACTGTGGAGGCAGTATCATGTTATGGGTACGCTTGTCACGGAAGGGACTGGGGAGTTTGTTAGGATCAAAAGAAATGTGAATGGAGCAAAGCCCAGGTAAAACCTTAGAGGATAAGGTTGGTAGAATCTTATTCAAAATGATTCATAGCTGTAATGGGTACGAAAGGTGCTTCGTTCCACGAAGTATTAACTCTGGGTTGTGACTGAAGACATATCAAATCAAATCAAATGTATTTATATAGCCCTTCGTACATCAGCTGATATCTCAAAGTGCTGTACAGAAACCCAGCCTAAATCCCCAAACAGCAAGCAATGCAGGTGTAGAAGCACAGTGGCTAGGAAAAACTCCCTAGAAAGGCCAAAACCTAGGAAGAAACCTAGAGAGGAACCAGGCTATGTGGGGTGGCCAGTCCTCTTCTGGCTGTGCCGGGTGGAGATTATAACAGAACATGGCCAAGATGTTCAAATGTTCATAAATGACCAGCATGGTCCAATAATAATAAGGCAGAACAGTTGAAACTGGAGCAGCAGCACGGCCAGGTGGACTGGGGACAGCAAGGAGTCATCATGTCAGGTAGTCCTGAGGCATGGTCCTAGGGCTCAGGTCCTCCGAGAGAGAGAAAGAAAGAGAGAATTAGAGAGAGCACACTTAAATTCACACAGGACACCGAATAGAACAGGAGAAGTACTCCAGATATAACAAACTGACCCCAGCCACCCGACACATAACCTACTGCAGCATAAATACTGGAGGCTGAGACAGGAGGGGTCAGGAGACCCTGCATATACACATATGAAATCAACACAGCCTCATTTTATATTTCTTAGTCTTTTGGAAAATGTTCTATAATTTTTCTTTTCTCTTTAAAAATGTGGACTAGGTTATGTAGATCAATAGAAAACAATTATCCTTTTTAGATGTAATTTTAAGGCAGCAAAATGTGTGCAAGGGGTGTGTAGACTTTCACTAACGACTGTATGCTATCAAGCCAGTTGCAAACATGAAAATTGCAACATTATTGAAACGTGACTTTTTAAGTGAATAATTAATCTTAAGATCTCCCATCGGCAAAGTTTTAAATGAACATAGACTTACCTTCTGCAGGAAGTCCATGATTATATCCCGATACCCACAAGAGCAGGATCTGTCCACTCTCTCTGTCTGAAAGGATCATTGATTTGGTGGTTTCTGACAAGACGTTTGGTGATAATGTTGGTAGTAAACACTTTACTGCAACAAAAAAATGCATGGTTGACATTTCAACTAGCCCTTTTATGTATTTATTATAAAGTAATCCTCAGTGACATATGCTATCCCTTAACCGGCCACTCGAATGGCAAAATTATTGAAACTTTGCTTTGGAAGAATTACTCTTAAAGTAACTGTCCATTAGTGTCTTTTCTCCAATTTATGCTTTGGCCACAAATACGAGTAAAGGATGAGTCAATAACATTTTGGGGGTATTAACAGACTATGTACTTTTAACAGTGAGATTTTCCCTGGACACTTATTTTAAGACTCCCCTCAGCAATAATGAAATTGTATTGGCTAGAAGGTTTAATTCAATGAACTGAGACTTCACTTCTGCAGAAATTCCATGATTATACTCCAATACACATGCCAGCAGGATTCACCAGAGTATTCTTAATGAGCTGTGTCTCATAGTCATCATCATAGTCATCTCTTTTTTCACCATAATTGTAAAGCAGTAGTCATTTGTTGCTTTGACAAAGTTATTTCCAAAGATTATTATTCAGTTCATGTAATTAGTGTGTCATTTACGTCTGTCCTTCATTTTAAAGTCAACCCTTTTATGTGTTACTGTTCTGTAGTTCTAAAATGGTGAAACTATAATATATATATTTTTTTAAGATTGAACATAGTCAAATCATAGTGTGAAAGCAGGTGAGCTGGTTGTACTATTTTTGGCAATTTGCTGGTGTTTTGTGGTGGTAAACTGAGCAGGTCGAGCCTAACATGTCAACTCTGTTACCCATAGATAGACAGGCTAGAAATGTTTGAACAATTGAACACTTTTTGTGGAACTTTAAGATAAATAATTAAATCATCAACCCTGTTACGGTCAACCCTGTTACGGTCAACCCTGTTACGGTCAACCCTGTTACGGTCAACCCTGTTACGGTCAACCCTGCTACTTTATTTGCCCCTTAAAGTGGAAATCAGCAGTAGAAACCATCACAAAGCTGTTCCCCTCCCCTGTTTCGGTAAAAAGCTGAGGGATGGGGCTGGAGAACTGGAACCACTCTGAAATATCAAAATGATTGTTTAACTGTGTTTTGAGGCTATATAGCGTTTGTTAAAATGTACTTTGTTTACCAACATTGGAATAGAGCAAGCTTGTATTTTGGGTTCTGATGGTGTATGACAGTTGAACTAAGTTCATGAGGCATTTATAAGTTATATTCTTCAAGAATCAATGGTAACATATCATTCATTTATAAGTCCAAAAATGGATGTAGCAACTGCTGATTGCCCCTTTAACAGTCACTTACTATAGTAATTTTTTTTAACCTCTTGAATTGGTTAAAAGGGTTTTTATGAAGTTGAACATGTGTTATTTATGAAAGAATGTTAAAATTAGATGAAATCAAACCAAGTTACATTTCTCAAAATGCAGCAAATTGGTGGAACAACGCTATTATGAGCAGCATGATGGAACAAAGATTTTACATTGAACTAAAATCTGAACTATCAAGGCATGGACACATAAAACTGAAAGTTACTGTAGCTTCATGTTTATTGTCAGCATGTATAATTATTTTATTTATCTTTCTGTACAAGTGTAATCTAACAAAAAATAAACATAAAAACAAATTAACATAAAGGCTGCAAATAAATTCAGTGCAGTTCCTTCCTATTTCTATGGACCTATATGTTGACTTATATTGCAGGTTTGTCATCTCTATGTTCCACCATTCACTCCCTCTAGAAATGATTTAGTCATGCTTCTAGGGGGGGTTAAATCACTTGCTTATCATCACGTAATTACTGTCAATTTAAATGTAAACATCTCCAATGTTATACATGCTCTGGGTCAGCAAGTGTTTACAATAGGTTCAATATTCTGGACAGTCAAGGGTTAACACTGAGGCCCCAGCATGCATATGGCTATTTGGACAATCTGGGCACACTTCCGGTAATACTGTGAGAGGGACCTGGCAACTTTGCTTACGTGGAATTTTCAGCTGAGAGAGGAACACATATGGCTTTACAAGCTACATTGCATTTTGGAAGGTGATTTTGTTATATTTGACATTACAATTGAATAGGACTTCATTGCAAACTTTCAGAAGACTATTTAAACATTTCTGTACTTGTTCTTGTTTTTTGTTATTGTTCAGGAAACTGTTCTGTTCGATAACCTAATCCCTGCATCTTGGGATCCAGTCTAGTTTCACAACTTTTGTCTTAAATGCACTGAATGCGGTACCTGCATAAGACATAAGACATACTGTAAGACACTATGACATGTTTTAAACCACTAGTCTATCTATGGGCATGTCATTATTGTGGCCCTTATCGGACGTTATCGTTCCACACATCACAGACAAATCAACGTTTTGCAATTTGTCAGAGTCAACAAGTTATTTTATCTTAGCAGCCCAGGTGTCATAGAATCTCTTTAAACCTCTCCTCTATGTGACTGAGTGACTACTACCAGTAGCCTCCTCTGTCCTACTCCTTATACAGTGGGGCAAAAAAGTATTTAGTCAGTCACCAATTGTGCAAGTTCTCCCACTTAAAAAGATGAGAGAGGCCTGTAATTTCCATCATAGGTACACTTCAACTATGACAGACAAAATTAGAAAAAAATCCAGAAAATCACATTGTAGGATTTTTTATGAATTTATTTGCAAATTATGGTGGAAAATAAGTATTTGGTCACCTACAAACGAGCAAGATTTCTGGCTCTCACAGACCTGTAACTTATTCTTTAAGAGGCTCCTCTGTCCTCCACTCGTTACCTGTATTAATGGCACCTGTTTGAACTTGTTATCAGTATAAAAGACACCTGTCCACAACCTCAAACAGTCACCTCCAAACTCCACTATGGCCAAGACCAAAGAGCTGTCAAAGGACACCAGAAACAAAATTGTAGACCTGCACCAGGCTGGGAAGACTGAATCTGCAATAGGTAAGCAGCTTGGTTTGAAGAAATCAACTGTGGGAGCAATTATTGGGAAATGGAAGACATACAAGACCACTGATAATCTCTCTCGGTCTGGAGCTCCACGCAAGATCTCACCCCGTGGGGTCAAAATGATCACAAGAACGGTGAGCAAAAATCCCACAACCACACGGGGGGACCTAGTGAATGACCTGCAGAGAGCTGGGACAAAAATAACAAAGCCTACCATCAGTAACACACTACGCCGCCAGGGACTCAAATTCTGCAGTGCCAGACGTGTCTCCCTGCTTAAGCCAGTACATGTCCAGGCCCGTCGGAAGTTTGCTAGAGAGCATTTGGATGATCCAGAAGAAGATTGGGAGAATGTCATATGGTCAGATGAAACCAAAATAGAACTTTTTGGTAAAAACTCAACTCGTCGTGTTTGGAGGACAAAGAATGCTGAGTTGCATCCAAAGAACACCATACCTACTGTGAAGCATGGGGGTGGAAACATCATGCTTTGGGGCTGTTTTTGTGCAAAGGGACCAGGATGACTGATCCGTGTAAAGGAAAGAATGAATGTATCGTGAGAGTTTGAGTGAAAACCTCCTTCCATCAGCAAGGGCATTGAAGATGAAACGTGGATGGGTCTTTCAGCATGACAATGGTCCCAAACACATCTCCCGGGCAACAAAGGAGTGCTTTCGTAAGAAGCATTTCAAGGTCCTGGAGTGGCCTAGCCAGTCTCCAGATCTCAACCCCATAGAAAATCTTTGGAGGGAGTTGAAAGTCTGTCTTGCCCAGCAACAGCCCCAAAACATCACTGCTCTAGAGGAGATCTGCATGGAGGAATGGGCCAAAATACCAGCAACAGTGTTTGAAAACCTTGTGAAGACTTACAGAAATCGTTTGACCTCTGTCATTGCCAACAAAGGGTATTTAACAAAGTATTGTCACGTTCTGACCTTTATTTCCTTTGTTTTGTATTTATTTAGTATGGTCAGGGCGTGAGTTGGGTGGGCAGTCTATGTTTGATTTTCTATGATTTGGGGTTTTCTATGTTAGTATGGTTCTCAATCAGAGGCAGGTGTCATTAGTTGTCTCTGATTGAGAATCATACTTAGGTAGCCTGGGTGTCACTGTGTGTTTGTGGGTGATTGTTCCTGTCTTTGTGTTTGCACCAGATGGGACTGTTTTAGGTTTTCTCACATTTGTTGTTTTTGTTAGTTATCTCATGTGTAGTTTCTTTATAAATTAAAGAATATGAATAACCACCACGCTGCGCTTTGGTCCGCCTCTCCTTCAGATGAAGAAAACCATTACAGAATCACCCACCAACCAAGGACCAAGCGGCGTGGTAACGGGCAACGGCAAAAGCAGCAGCAGGAGAAGCAACAGAGGCAGCAGCAGCAGGAGCAGCAGCAGCAGCAGTGGGAGAGGCTGCACTATTTGGAGAGATGGACTTGGGAGGAGATTCTAGACGGTAAAGGACCCTGGGCAGAGCCAGGAGAATATTGCCGCCCCAAGGCCGAGCTGGAGGCAGCAAAAGCAGAGAGGTGGCATTATGAGGAACTAGCACGGCAGAGTGGATGGAAGCCCGAGAGTCAGCCCCAAAAATTTGATGGGGGTGGGGCTCACAGGGAGTATGGCTATGCCAGGTAGGAGACCTGTGCAAACTCCCTGTGGTTACCGGGGGGCAAGAGAGACCGGGCAGGCACCGTGTTATGCGGTGGAGCGCACGGTGTCCCCAGTGCGGGTGCACAGCCCGGTGCGGTACATTCCAGCTCCACGTATCGGCCGGGCTAGAGTGAGCATCGAGCCAAGTGCCATGAAGCCGGCTCTACGCATCTGGTCTCCAGTGCGTCTCCTTGGGCCGGCTTACATGGCACCAACCTTGCGCACGGTGTCCCCGGTTCGCCTGCATAGCCCAGTGCGGGCTATTCCACCTCGCCGCACTGGCAGGGCGACCGGGACCATTCAACCGGGTAAGGTTGGGCAGGCTCGGTGCTCAAGAGCTCCAGTGCGCCTGCACGGCCAGGTCTATCCGTCACCACCTCCACGCACCAGCCCTCCGGTGGCAGCCCCCCGCACCAGGCTGTCTCTCCGGCCCATCCTTACAGGGGCTCCCTCCTCTCCAGCGCTGCCGGAGCCTCCCACATGTCCGGCGCCGCTGCCGGAGCCTCCCGCCTGTCCGGCGCCGCTGCCGGAGCCTCCCGCCTGTCCGGCGCCGCTGCCGGAGTCTCCCGCCTGTCCGGCGCCGCTGCCGGAGCCTCCCGCCTGTCCGGCGCCGCTGCCGGAGCCTCCCGCCTGTCCGGCGCCGCTGCCGGAGTCTCCCGCCTGTCCGGCGCCGGAGCCTCCCGCCTGTCCGGCGCCGCTGCCGGAGCCTCCCGCCTGTCCGGCGCCGCTGCCGGAGTCTCCCGCCTGTCCGGCGCCGCTGCCGGAGCCTCCCGCCTGTCCGGCGCCGCTGCCGGAGCCTCCCGCCTGTCCGGCGCCGCTGCCGGAGTCTCCCGCCTGTCCGGCGCCGGAGCCTCCCGCCTGTCCGGCGCCGCTGCCGGAGCCTCCCGCCTGTCCGGCGCCGCTGCCGGAGCCTCCCGCCTGAATATGAATATTGACCAAATACTTATTTTCCACCATAATTTGCAAATAAATTCATTAAAAATCCTACAATGTGATTTTCTGGATTTTTTTTTGTCATTTTGTCTGTCATAGTTGAAGTGTACCTATGATGAAAATTACAGGCCTCTCTCATCTTTTTAATTGGGAGAACTTGCACAATTGGTGGCTGACTAAATACTTTTTGCCCCACTGTATACGGTATCTCTCCTCCTTCCATGTAATGATTGACAGATCCTAGTGAAGGAGCAGATCAGTCTCTGTGTCTGTGTCGCTGCTGAGTCACTGCAAGCTGGAAGGAGCACTAGGCTAGCGGAGCAGACGACAGCAGAGCACCATGACCTACCGGATGTTTGAGGAGAAACACCATGCCTCCATCTACCAGAGGTACCGCTTTGTACCGCCAGAGGAGATCAGAGACATCATCCTGCATTACCTGGAAAGGAAGGTGATACCAGAGTTTAATATACAGTACATATCAAACGTTTGGACAAACCAACCAATTCAAGGGTTTTTCTTTATTTGTAATATTTTCTACATTGTAGAATAATAGTGAAAACATCAAAACTATGAAATAACATTTATGGAATCATGTAGTAACCAAAAAAAGTGTTAAACAAATAAATACATGTTTTATATATCTGAGATTCTTCAAAGTAGCCACCCTTTGCCTTGATGGCAGCTTTGCACACTCTTGGCATTCTCTCAAACAGCTTCATGAGGTAGTCACCTGGAATGCATTTCAATTAGCAGGTGTGCCTTGATAAAAGTTCATTTGTAGAATTTCTTTCCATCTTAATGTGTTTGAGCCAATCGGTTGTATTGTGACAAGGTAGGGGTGGTATACAGAAGATAGCCCATTTGGTAAAAGACCAAGACCATATTATGGCAAGAACAGCTCTAATGAGCAAAGAGAAATGAGAGTCCATTACTTTAAGACATGTCAGTCAATGCGGAAAATTGAAAGAACTTTGAAAGTTTCTTCAAGCGCAGTCGCAAAAACCCTCAAGCACTATGATGAAACTGGCTCTTATGAAGGCCGCCACAGGAAAAGAAGACCCAGAGTTACCTCTGCTGCAGAGGATCAGTTCATTAGTTACCAGAGTTCAAGTAACAGACATCTCAACATCAACTGTTCAGAGGAGACCGCGTGAATCAGGCCTTCATGGTCGAATTGCTGCAAAGAAACCACAACTAAGGGCACCAATAATAAGAAGAGACTTGCTTGGGCCAAGGAACATGAGCAATGGATATTAGACCGGTGGAAATCTGTCCTTTGGTCTGATGAGTCCAAATGTGAGATTTCTGGTTCAAACCACTGTGTCTTTGTGAGACGCGGTGTGGATGAACGGATGATCTCTGCATGTGTATTTCCCACTGTAGAGCATGGAGGAGGAGGTGTTAAGGTGTGGAGATGCTTTTCTGGTGACACTGTTGGTGATTTATTTAGAATTCAAGGCACACTTAACCAGCATGTTTACCACAGCATTCTACAGCAATATGTGATCCCATCTGGTTTGCGCTTAGTGGGACTTTTATTTATTTTTTAATAGGACAATGACCCAACATACCTCCAGGCTGTGTAAGGGCTATTTGACCAAGGAGAGTGATGGAGTGCTGCATCAGATGACCTGGACTCCACAATCACCCGACCTCAACCCAATTGAGATGGTTTGGGATGAGTTGGACCGCAGAGTGAAGGAAAAGCAGCCAACAAGTGCTCAGCATATGTGGGAACTCCTTCAAGACTGTTGGAAAAGTATTCCAGGTGAAGCTGGTTGAGAGAATGCCAAGAGTGTGCAAAGCTGTCATCAAGGAGAAAGGTGGTAACTTTGAAGAATAAAACATATTTTTTTATTTATTTAACCATTTTTTGGTTACTACATGATACCATATGTGTTATTTCAGAGTTTTGATGTCTTCACTAATATTCTACAATGTAGAAAATAGCAAAATAAAGAAAAACCCTTGAATGAGTTAGTTTGTCCAAACTTTTAACTGGTATTGTATATTATCTGTATTGAACATCATATTTACACTATCACTAGCTATCACTCTCCTTTAGTGAAGGCTAGATATATAGTGTCTCACTGGTCCCCTCTCTTCAGAATGTCCAGCCTCATGCCCTAGCTGTGGACCTGGGCTGTGGGACGGGGCAGAACTCACGCCTGATGGCCCCACACTTCCAGGAGGTGGTGGGCATTGACATCAGCGAGTGCCAACTAGAGGAGGCCAGGGCAGTGGCAGGATTCAACAACATCACCTACAGGTATTTGAATGTGTCTATGTGTGTTTAACTTTTACTATCCTTTTGAAAATGTGACAAGTGGGGACATTTTTCAGTTCCCCATACATTAAGAAAAACTGCTATTTTAGAGTTTGGTTTTGGGTAAGGGTTAGGAGTTAGGTTTAGGTTTAGGTTTAGTTAGGGGTTCGGGTTAGAATTAGGGTTAGGGTTTAGGGATAATAGGATTTTGAATGGGAGTAAATGTTTGGTCCACACTTGGCTCGTGTACAACGTGTATTTTGTTTAAAAAGAAACAGTGATGACAATCTGCAGAGACGGTCAATTACACTCAGCACAAAGGTCAGCAGTAGCTTCCCACTTTCAATAGGCCCCTAGTTAATATGTTAGTTTATGTAGAAATCCTCAATGTTTGGTGCTGTGTCTTAATACTTACTATACAGGAAAGGGACAGCTGAGGAGCTGCCGTTTCCGGATGCTTCTGTGGACCTACTGACTGCAGCCTCAGCGGCCCATTGGTTTGACCAGCAGCGGTTCCTCTTGGAGGCAGGCCGGGTCCTGAAGCCTTGCGGCTGCATGGCTCTGCTTGGCTTTGCTGATAACTTCAGACTCCATTACGGCTCATGTGGGGACAGACTCACTGCCATCTGTGATGAGGTGAAAAACACAGAACTAGAAGGACATTCTATCAAACCAATGCCACTTTTTTTTTTTACCTTTATTTAACTAGGCAAGTCAGTTAAGAACAAATTCTTATTTGGGTTAACTGCCTGTTCAGGGGCAGAATGACAGATTTGTACCTTGTCAGCTCGGGGATATGAACTTGCAACCTTTCGGTTACTAGTCCAATGTCCTAACCACTAGGCTACCCTGCCGCCACTTTATTGGTTTAGTGTGTCATATGTTTATTTTCATTGGGTACTAAGTACAATTGTTGTTTTCATGTACAGTATGCTTACAAAATGTTTGTTTGCGGCCCTATTGAGACATTTCTCTTGTGAAAAATTGTTTAATTTCCATGGGTTCACCTGTATGATACAACAAACCCTCACAATTCTGTGTTTGATATAAGTACCAAGTTTCCTGACTGTTTCCTGAATGAGATTTGACTTTGCTATCCCCAGTTCAAGAAGGTGCTGTTACCATACACCAGCACACAGGTAGCAGTGGCCAACATCAAACTACAGGAGATTTACACTGCTATCCCCTTCCCTGACAAAGAGAGGTAACTCATACAGCCTCTGTGAGAACCCAGTAGAACAGCCTATTACACATTAAAACATTTCTCATGGTGTGACTTTGACCCTGTGTCTCAGAGTTTCTATTTGAGAATTAAATATATATATATACAGAAGTAATGCACTCACACCTAGTGACTCACAGGTGGTGAAAATCAAATGTTGTTCTCAATAAACTGCAGGAGTATTCAATATTATGACTTACTTGACTTAAACCTCTTGGCCCCCCTGGGTAAATAGGGGATCCACTATGACTCTCCTCTCAATTCAACAGTGTGTGTGTATCTGTTCTTCTTTCAGGATTGAGTTTATCCCACTGAAGCAGCAGATCTCAGTGAGGAACATAGTGGGCTTCATGGAGTCCTTCTCCATGTACCAGGCCTTCCAGAGGGCCGAGCCTGATGCTGCCACCACACTGCTGCAGAGAACACTCGACAGGTAACAACCCTGATCAATCAACGGATGAATGAATGACTGAATGGATGAATGAACCAATTACTGAATGGATGAATTAATGAACTAATTAGCTAATTAACCCGATGGAGTCGATTGATAAACCGGTGTGTCAGTCTAAGTTACATAACAAATAAATACCCATCAAAATCCATCCGTTTACGCTAGAGATACCGTTTATGTTTTGTTGCATTGGATACGTCTCAATCCAACGCATCTGCCAGTGTCACACTTCAACATCTGCAGTGAAAGGTGACAGAGCTAGAGCGGTGTTTGTCAGACCATGAGACATCCCGAAAATCATCTGGAGCGTCCGAACAGTTTGACCTACAAACTATTTACCATTGTATGTATAGACTCTCATGAACACGATGGTGTTCTCTTCTTTGCTCTACGACCCCCACAAGTGCCAGGAGTCTCGTAAGTTCTCCCACTTAAAAAGATGAGAGGCCTGTAATTTTCATCATAGGTATACTTCAACTATGACAGACAAAATGAAAAAAAATATCCAGAAAATCACATTGTAGGATTTTTATGAATTTATTTGCAAATTATGGTGGAAAATAAGTATTTGGTCAATAACAAAAGTGTCTCAATACTTTGTTATATACCCTTTGTTGGCAATGACAGAGGTCAAACGATTTCTGTAAGTCTTCACAAGGTTTTCACACACTGTTGCTGGTATTTTGGCCCATTCCTCCTTGCAGATCTTCTCTAGAGCAGTGATGTTTTGGGGCTGTTGCTGGGCAACACGGACTTTTAACTCCCTCCAAAGATGTTCTATGGGGTTGAGATCTGGAGACTGGCTAGGCCACTCCAGGACCTTGAAATGCTTCTTACTAAAGCACTCCTTCGTTGCCCGGGCGATGTGTTTGGGACCATTGTCATGCTGAAAGACCCATCCACGTTTCATCTTCAATGCCCTTGCTGATGGAAGGAGGTTTTCACTCAAAATCTCACGATACATGGCCCCATTCATTCGTTCCTTTACACAGATCAGTCGTCCTGGTCCCTTTGCACAAAAACAGCCCCAAAGCATGATGTTTCCACCCCCAAGCTTCACAGTAGGTATGGTGTTCTTTGGATGCAACTCAGCATTATTTGTCCTCCAAACATGACGAGTTGAGTTTTTACCAAAAAGTTCTATTTTGGTTTCATCTGACCATATGACATTCTCCCAATCTTCTTCTGGATCATCCAAATGCTCTCTAGCAAACTTCTGACGGGCCTGGACATGTACTGGCTTAAGCAGGGGGAAACGTCTGGCACTGCAGGATTTGAGTCCCTGGTGGCGTAGTGTGTTACTGATGGTAGGCTTTGTTACTTTGGTCTCAGCTCTCTGCAGGTCATTCACTAGGTCCCCCCGTGTGGTTCTGGGATTTTTGCTCACCGTTCTTGTGATCATTTTGACCCCACGGGGTGAGATCTTGCGTGGAGCCCCAGACCGAGAGAGATTATCAGTGGTCTTGTATGTCTTCCATTTCCCAATAATTGCTCCCACAGTTGATTTCTTCAAGCCAAGCTGCTTACCTATTGCAGATTCAGTCTTCCCAGCCTGGTGAAGGTCTACAATTTTGTTTCTGGTGTCCTTTGACAGCTCTTTGGTCTTGGCCATAGTGGAGTTTGACTGTTTGAGGTTGTGGACAGGTGTCTTTAATACTGATAACAAGTTCAAACAGGTGCCATTAATACAGGTAACGAGTGGAGGACAGAGGAGCCTCTTAAAGAAGAAGTTACAGGTCTGTGAGAGCCAGAAATCTTGCTTGTTTGTAGGTGACCAAATACTTATTTTCCACCATAATTTGCAAATAAATTCATTAAAAATCCTACAATGGGATTTTCTGGATTTTTCTCATTTTGTCTGTCATAGTTGAAGTATACCTATGATGAAAATTACAGGCCTCTCTCATCTTTTTAAGTGGGAGAACTTGCACAATTGGTGGCTGACTAAATACTTTTTTGCCCCATTGTATATAGCTTTGTACCTAAAGGGGTCCTACAATTCTCAATCAAATAGCTAAATGATCCATAGGTATGACCAATTTAAAACAATTCCATCTGTCAGATTAGCCCCCCGTCTTAGACTAAAGATGAAATGAACCAAAAAAAAATGAAAAATGAACAAATAATCACAAATAATTAATTATATTTACTTGTATGCCACTTTTATGGTCCATCCGGCAAGGAATTATTTTATCAAATATATTGACGTCATATTGCAGGTTTCTGAAGGAGATGGGAGTCACATCACCAGACACACTCATGGAAGTGACGCTGGAGTATTTCTGTGTCCTGGCGTCTAAACCGGAGTGAACACTCTTTACAGTGTGAATGTGTTTGTGTGTAGACAGATGTTTCTTAAGCTTGTGTTTAGGCTTGTTTGAATCATGTTCAAGCTGTTACTAGAAATGTTATTCTGTTCACATAAGATGTCATTGAAGTCCCTTTGGTTGTCTCTTTTATACATTGTAATGTAGAGCAAACTATTAGCCTTAGTCACATCATTATCAAAATGCTTGCCACATTTAGTATCTTCCTTGCCTGAGATTTACAATAAAATGTCTGCAGACACAATCATAACTTTTGAATATTATTTAACTTCAGGGCTGTATCAAGTGTCTCAGAGTAATATTAGTGTGTGGATTTTAGGATCAGTTTTTCCTTTTAGATCACAATGAAAAATATAACATGGCCAAGGGGGTTTCTGATCCAAGATTAGCACTCCTAATCTGAGACAATTGAAATTTACGCAGCCAAATTCTGATATTCTTTGGATCGATCAGGTCAGGTCTGAAAAAGATCTGATGTGAAAAGATCTGATTGGTAAAAATATCAGAATCGGGCTGCCTGTCAAAACACAGCCATACTGCCCCAGATTTTCTGATGGTTTCTTTTTAATATGCTGTATGCATGGGTTCAACCCAATTCATCACGTTACGAAACTAAGAGGAGACCTTTGGTCGGTTCTTGGAACAGGCCTTCAGATATTGTTTATAATTAACTCTTTCAGTGATCTAGTACTAGTGCAGCTCAGTACAAAGCCTGTTGTTGATCTATTGCTCAGTGATCAGTTGGAATAGGGTTTTTATCTGAGTAAGGAGACCGAACTCATCAGGCTTTTTTATTTTCCCACATCAATCACAACAAGGAAAGCACCTCATAGCAAAGCAAGTTCCTGATCCCTCCCTCTCCCGTACCATCTCCATGGGACTTCTTATTGGTTCTAACACACCACACAGCTCTCTTTGACCCCATGTAACCCTGGCTCCCTTCATAAACAGCCTCATTCGCAAACACACATTCCCATGAAGCCGCTGCTCTGCCCCTTCCTCTCTCTATCTGGGGCCTGTCTCATACTAGGCTGGCCAAGCACCTAGTGGTTTCCCTGGAACTGGCCCTGTGAAGAAAGGGAATCTCCTGCGATGAATGAGGTAGTGTGTGTGTGATCACATTCCTTAACGTAGCCTCCACAACCCAGTGAGAAAGAGAGCTTGCATGAGTTTTAGTCAAATCCGTAAGAGAAACAGGTCTCTTTCTGGGCTGGAGAATACCTTTTGTATTCCTGTTTTCTCCTGTAGTGTAGCTCAGTGGCATGGACTGTCATCTGTTTGAAGGTAAGGAGCATGCTGCCTCCTACTGGAAATACAGTCTCAGCTCATTGAAGAGGTCATGTTCTTCCTGAAGAGAACAGTAGGAGTGACATATACCTGTTACACATTTTCAGACTTGGTTTTCCTAAATCAAATACCATGGATTGTGCATGCTCAGATTAAATGGTTACAGTCTTCTGTAGATGTAAAATAGTTACAATGGAAAATATTGCGAAACATTACAGAATTATATCAATGTATGTTTAGTTCCAGCTTTTAAAGTTCTTGTAACAGATAAGATGATCTATTTACATTCTAATGCCTTTAAAAATGTTTGCAAGTACTAACAATATCTCAGACATGTGTGCCGTTGATGTGTCCTGTTTGACAGAGGGGCATGCAGGCCTTTGACCTGGCAGTAGATGTAGGCTGTGGGCCAGGGCACCTTGCTGCTGGCCTCCTCCTCGGTGTTGGGGACCGACGGGAGCCCTGACCAGCAGGAGGTGGCCCTAGAGCATGCAACCGCCCCTAACATCCCCTACAGGTCAGAGTCTCGGCCCCTAACATCTCCTACAGGTCAGAGTCTCGGCCCCTAACATCTCCTACAGGTCAGAGTCTCAGCCCCTAACATCTCCTACAGGTCAGAGTCTCGGCCCCTAACATCTCCTACAGGTCAGAGTCTCGGCCCCTAACATCTCTTACAGGTCAGAGTCTCGGCCCCTAACATCTCAGTCTCGGCCCCTAACATCTCAGAGTCTCGGCCCCTAACATCTCTTACAGGTCAGAGTCTCGGCCCCTAACATCTCAGTCTCGGCCCCTAACATCTCAGAGTCTCGGCCCCTAACATCTCTTACAGGTCAGAGTCTCGGCCCCTAACATCTCTTACAGGTCAAAGTCTCGGCCCCTAACATCTCTTACAGGTCAGAGCCAACCCCAGAGGGGAGAGGAGGAAGGTGCACTGGACTGGAGGGTCATGTTTTGTTTTGACTGACACTAACGTGGACTCAAACCCTTTACATTACAGTCAAATAATTCGTTTTTCTATAAGTAGGCCTACTAGACTTGTAGGTACAAAATCATTTTATTCAGGGTGAAATTGACATGGATTTACCAATACCGTCTCACTCAGAACAGTCTTGCCTTATGTAACAGTACCACAATGTCATGGGAGAGAGGACTGTAGGGTTAAAATCTTTTGTTGATGTGGATACAGTGAAAATAGGCCAAGGGCCAAACCGGACAATGGGACCCTTGTCTGCACAAACTTTTGCACGTCTTCCTGTAATGAGCAAACATAAAAGCTACAACTACTGATACTATACTGGAACAGTGCCATCTGAACTATATCTCAGGAACGAAACCACAAAGTCGTGTGCAAATTCTAGCCTGGTTCCCATCGGTTCTTGCTGTTTTGCCATTTCCTGTAGTGGAGGTGACAAGTTATTTGAAATTAGCAGCCCAGTTGTCATAGTAGATCTTTTAACCTCTCCTTTATGTGACTAAGTGATTACTAACATTAGCCTCCTCTATACATCATCTCTCCTCCTTCCATGTAATGATTAAAAGGTCCTAGTGAAAGAGCAGGTCTGTCTCTGTCTGCTGAGTCACTGCAAGCTGGAAGGAGCACTAGGCTAGCGGAGCAGACGACAGCAGAGAACCATGACCTACCGGCTGTTTGAGGAGAAACACCATGCCTCCATCTACCAGAGGTACCGCTTTGTACCGCCAGAGGAGATCAGAGAAATCATCCTGCATTACCTGGAAAGGAAGGTGAGCCAAGCAAAAGTAGTATTACTGTTATAGACTTAGTCTTTTACATGACGTTAGACTTGTACAGTTGACAGCTAAGACAAATCTTAGGTTGTCTAAGATAAGTCGTGTAATGCTTCAACACAGAGTCTGAAATTAAAGTAAAAAATGCCCTCTATTGTATAACATTTTGAATTGGATATAGAAACCGTATCTCAACCATTTCCTGTTTCTAAATGCTTTGAAGTATTGTGACAATAGGTTACTAAACTGTCATCCATTATGTTACGTTATTATCGTATGCTTGAAATTCAGCATGCAATGTGTCATACCTATAGAGCAAAGACCAGAGTGTAAAATATATATAATATCTGTCTTGAACATCACATTTACATTATCAATAGCTATCACTCCCCTTTAGTGAAGGCTAGTTATATAGTGTCTCACTGGTCCCCTCTCTTCAGAAAGTCCAGCCTCATGCCCTAGCTTTGGGACGGGGCAGAACTCACACCTGCTGGCCCCACACTTCCAGGAAGTGGTGGGCATCGACATTAGCGAGTGCCAACTGGAGGCCAGGGCAGTGGCAGGGTTCAACATCACCTACAGGTGTTTGAACGTGTGGGGTCTAACTTTACTATCCTGTTGAGGTCCAAAAGTCCTCACAAGGATAGTAAAACAATGAAAGTGGGGATATTTTGCCGATCCTATTTTAGGCTTAGGGGCT
Source organism: Oncorhynchus kisutch (assembly GCF_002021735.2). Lineage (NCBI taxonomy): Eukaryota > Metazoa > Chordata > Actinopteri > Salmoniformes > Salmonidae > Oncorhynchus > Oncorhynchus kisutch. The sequence goes on along the minus strand of NC_034175.2, from coordinate 48,762,420 downwards.
AGGTTTTGGGTAAGGGTTAGGAGTTAGGGGTAGATTTAGGTTAAGTTAGGGGTTTGGCTTAAGGTTAGGCGTTCGGGAAAATAGGATTTTGAACGGGAATAAGAGATGTTGTCCACACCTGGATAGTAAAACCAATGTGCATGTTGTTTAAAGATAACAGTGATGACAATCTGCAGAGACGGTCAATTACACTCAGGACAAAGGTCAGCAGTAGCTTCCCACTTTCAATAGGCCCCTAGTTAAATGTTATTTGAGGATTTCTACATAAATTGTTTGGTGCTGTGTCTTAATACTTACTATACAGGAAAGGGACAGCTGAGGAGCTGCCGTTTCCGGATGCTTCTGGGGACCTACTGACTGCAGCCTCAGCGGCCCATTGGTTTGACCAGCAGCGGTTCCTCTTGGAGGCAGGCCGGGTCCTGAAGCCTTGTGGCTGCATGGCTCTGCTTGGCTTTGCTGATAACTTCAGACTCCATTATGGCTCATGTGGGGACAGACTTACTGACATCTATGGAGGTCACAAACAGAACTAAAATGACATTTGTTTTTATGGTGACAAACCAATGCCACTTAATCGGTTTAGTGTGTCATATGTTTATTTTCAGTTGGTTATAAGTACAGTTGTTTTCATGTAAAGAATGCTTATTTATTCAGACATTTTTTATTAAAATTTTTTATTTCACCTTTATTTAACCAGGTAGGCTAGTTGAGAACAAGTTCTCATTTGCAACTGCGACCTGGCCAAGATAAAGCATAGCAGTGTGAACAGACAACACAGAGTTACACATGGAGAAAACAATTAACAAGTCAATAACACAGTAGAAAAAAAGGGGGAGTCTATATACAATGTGTGCAAAAGGCATGAGGTGGTAGGTGAATGATTACAATTTTGCAGATTAACACTGGAGTGATAAATGATCAGATGGTCATGTATAGGTAGAGATATTGGTGTGCAAAAGAGCAGAAAAGTAAATAAATAAACAGTATGGGGATGAGGTAGGTGAAAATGGGTGGGCTATTTACCAATAGACTATGTACAGCTGCAGCAATCGGTTAGCTGCTCAGATAGCTGATGTTTGAAGTTGGTGAGGGAGATAAGTCTCCAACTTCAGCGATTTTTGCAATTAGTTCCAGTCACAGGCAGCAGAGTACTGGAACGAAAGGCGGCCAAATGAGGTGTTGGCTTTAGGGATGATCAGTGAGATACACCTGCTGGAGCGCGTGCTACGGATGGGTGTTGCCATCGTGACCAGTGAACTGAGATAAGGCGGAGCTTTACCTAGCATGGACTTGTAGATGACCTGGAGCCAGTGGGTCTGGCGACGAATATGTAGCGAGGGCCAGCCGACTAGAGCATACAAGTCGCAGTGGTGGGTGGTATAAGGTGCTTTAGTGACAAAACGGATGGCACTGTGATAGACTGCATCCAGTTTGCTGAGTAGAGTGTTGGAAGCCATTTTGTAGATGACATCGCCGAAGTCGAGGATCGGTAGGATAGTAAGTTTTACTAGGGTAAGCTTGGCGGCGTGAGTGAAGGAGGCTTTGTTGCGGAATAGAAAGCCGACTCTTGATTTGATTTTCGATTGGAGATGTTTGATATGAGTCTGGAAGGAGAGTTTGCAGTCTAGCCAGACACCTAGGTACTTATAGATGTCCACATATTCAAGGTCGGAACCATCCAGGGTGGTGATGCTGGTCGGGCATGCGGGTGCAGGCAGCGATCGGTTGAAAAGCATGCATTTGGTTTTACTAGCGTTTAAGAGCAGTTGGAGGCCACGGAAGGAGTGTTGTATGGCATTGAAGCTCGTTTGGAGGTTAGATAGCACAGTGTCCAATCATTGATACATACAGAAAAAAAGAGTCGGCCCGAGAATTGAACCCTGTGGCACCCCCATAGAGACTGCCAGAGGACCGGACAGCATGCCCTCCGATTTGACACACTGAACTCTGTCTGCAAAGTAATTGGTGAACCAGGCAAGGCAGTCATCCGAAAAACCGAGGCTACTGAGTCTGCCGATAAGAATATGGTGATTGACAGAGTCGAAAGCCTTGGCAAGGTCGATGAAGACGGCTGCACAGTACTGTCTTTTATCGATGGCGGTTATGATATCGTTTAGTACCTTGAGTGTGGCTGAGGTGCACCCGTGACCGGCTCGGAAACCAGATTGCACAGCGGAGAAGGTACGGTGGGATTCGAGATGGTCAGTGACCTGTTTGTTGACTTGGCTTTCGAAGACCTTAGATAGGCAGGGCAGGATGGATATAGGTCTGTAACAATTTGGGTCCAGGGTGTCTCCCCCTTTGAAGAGGGGGATGACTGCGGCAGCTTTCCAGTCCTTGGGGATCTCAGACGATATGAAAGAGAGGTTGAACAGGCTGGTAATAGGGGGTGCGACAATGGCGGCGGATAGTTTCAGAAATAGAGGGTCCAGATTGTCAAGCCCAGCTGATTTGTACGGGTCCAGGTTTTGCAGCTCTTTCAGAACATCTGCTATCTGGATTTGGGTAAAGGAGAACCTGGAGAGACTTGGGCGGGGAGCTGCGGGGGGGGCGGAGCTGTTGGCCGAGGTTGGAGTAGCCTGGCGGAAGGCATGGCCAGCCGTTGAGAAATGCTTATTGAAGTTTTCGATAATCATGGATTTATCGGTGGTGACCGTGTTACCTAGCCTCAGTGCAGTGGGCAGCTGGGAGGAGGTGCTCTTGTTCTCCATGGACTTCAGTGTCCCAGAACTTTTTGGAGTTGGAGCTACAGGATGCAAACTTCTGCCTGAAGAAGCTGGCCTTAGCTTTCCTGACTGACTGCGTGTATTGGTTCCTGACTTCCCTGAACAGTTGCATATCACGGGGACTGTTCGATGCTATTGCAGTCCGCCACAGGATGTTTTTGTGCTGGTCGAGGGCAGTCAGGTCTGGAGAGAACCAAGGGCTGTATCTGTTCTTAGTTCTGCATTTTTTGAACGGAGCATGCTTATCTAAAATGGTGAGGAAGTTACTTTTAAAGAATGACCAGGCATCCTCAACTGACGGGATGAGGTCAATGTCCTTCCAGGATACCCGGGCCAGGTCGATTAGAAAGGCCTGCTCACAGAAGTGTTTTAGGGAGCGTTTGACAGTGATGAGGGGTGGTCGTTTGACTGCGGCTCCGTAGCGGATACAGGCAATGAGGCAGTGATCGCTGAGATCCTGGTTGAAGACAGCGGAGGTGTATTTGGAGGGCCAGTTGGTCAGGATGACGTCTATGAGGGTGCCCTTGTTTACAGAGTTAGGGTTGTACCTGGTGGGTTCCTTGATGATTTGTGTGAGATTGAGGGCATCTAGCTTAGATTGTAGGACTGCCGGGGTGTTAAGCATGTGTAGAATTGCAGGAAGTTAGCTGCAAAACATCTAATTTCTCTCAACACCTGTTAGAAAACTACTGTATGTCTTTGGCATAAAAATAAATGTAATTGCCTCGCTGAAAATAAACCTCTATCCCAGGGTTAGGTTTTCATAAGACGGAGGTGGGTTTTCCTTGAACTTTTTACCTGGGTTTTGCTCCTTTCATATTTTTTTTATCCTGACAAACTGTGGAGGCAGTATCATGTTATGGGTATGCTTGTCACGGAAGGGACTGGGGATCTTGTTAGGATCAAAAGATATGTGAATGGAGCAATGCCCAGGTAAAACCTTAGAGGATAAAGTTGGTAGAATCTTATTCAAAATTATTCATAGCTGTAATGGGTATGAAAGGTGCTTCGATCCATCAAGTATTGACTCTGGGGTGTGACTGAAGACATATGCAATCAATACAGTCATTTGGAAAATGTTCTATAATTTCTCTTTCAAAATGTGGAGTAGGTTGTGTAGATCAAAAGAAAACAATTATCCTTTTTAGATGTAATTTTAAGGCAGCAAAATGTGTGCAAGGGGTGTGTAGTCTTTCCCTAACAACTGTATGCTATCAAGCCAGTTGAAAACATAAGAATTGCATTATTGAAACGTGACTTTAAGTGAAATTACACTTAAGATCTCCCATCGGCAAAGTTTTAAATGGACATAGACTTACCTTCTGCAGAAAGTCCATGATTATATCCCGATACCCACAAGCGCAGGATCTGTCCACTTTCTCCGTCTGAAAGGATCATTGATCGGGTGGTTACTGACAAGACATTTGGTGATAATGTTGGTAGTAAATACTTTACTGCAACAAAAAAAATGCATGGTTGACATTTCAACTAGCCCTTTTATGTACTTCTTCTACAGTAATTGTAACGGCTTTCGTCGTCAGATGAGGAAGAGTAGTCGGACCAAAGCGCAGTGTGGTAAGTGTTCATGTTTGTTTATTGAACTGACCACTAATACAAAAGACTAAATGAAACCGAAACAGTCCCACAAGGTGCAAACACTAAACAGAAAATAACTACCCACAAAACACATGTGGGAAAAAGCTACCTAAGTATGGTTCCCAATCAGAGACAACGCTAGACAGCTGTCCCTGATTGAGAACCACACCAAAACAAAGAAATACAAAACATAGAAAAAGGACATAGAATGCCCACCCAAATCACACCCTGACCAAACCAAAATAGAGACATGAAAAGCTCTCTACGGTCAGGGCGTGACAGTAATCCTCAGTGACACATGCTATCACTTAATGGCAAAATTATTGAAACTTTGCTTTGAAAGAATTCCTCTTAAAATAACTGTCCATTAGTGTATTTTCTCCAATTTATACATTGGCCACAAATACGAGTAAAGGATGAGTCAATAACATTTTGAAGGTATTAACAGACTATGAACTTTTAACAATGAGATTTTCCCTGGACACTTATTTTAAGACTCCCCTCAGCAATTAATGAAATTGTATTGGCTAGAAGGTTTCATTCAATAAACTGAGACTTCACTTCTGCAGAAAGTCCATGATTATACCCCCATACACACGCCAGTAGGATACACCAGATTATTCTTATTGAACTGAGTCTCATAGTCATCATGCTTCATGTGTCCACTCTCTCTGTCTGTAAGGAACAACGGTGAAAGGGGTGTTTAAATATGCTCTAATGTAAAAATGCAGCAAGAAAATAGCCATGAGAAAGAGGGAGTGCAGAGTTCATAAGCCTATGGTCTAGTCCTAAAACATTGAGCTCGGAACACAGAAAAGTCTCCTTTTTGGTACTTGGACACCCAAACTTCCCCTTTCTGGTACATTGGTATTGGGTTGTTTCATGAAATGAACATTTTGCGTCCCTTTGATATTTGAAATTGAAATTGTGCACCAAAAGCTTGTTAAATTAAATCAAGTGCCCATTAATAGACCACATGGAGAATTCAATAGGTCCGATTTTTTTTAAATGAATACAGATTTGCTAATGTGCCAAAGTGCATTTTGACTCTGACTTCTAGGAGGAATTTAACCCTAACATTTCTCTCTTTTTCACCATAATTGTAAAGCAGTAGTAATTTGTTGCTTTGACAAAGTTATTTCCGAAGATTATTATTCAGTTCATGTGATTAGTGTGTCATTTACGTCTGTCCTTCATTTTAAAGTCAACCCTTTTACGTGAACTAAAATGGTGAAACTATAATATATATCTTTTCTTCTTGGCATTCTCTCAACAACAAAAAACATTGAACATCGTCAAATCATAGTGTGAAAGCAGGTGAGCTGGTTGCACTTTTTTTGGCAATTTGCTGGTGTTTTGTGGTGGTAAACTGAGCAGGTCGAGCCTAACATGTCAACTCTGTTACCCATAGATAGACAGGCTAGAAATGTTTGAACAATTGAACACTTTTTGTGAAACTTTAAGATAAATAATTAAATCATCAACCCTGTTACGGTCAACCCTGTTACGGTCAACCCTGTTACGGTCAACCCTGCTTCTTTATTTGCCCCTTAAAGTGGAAATCAGCAGTAGAAACCATCACAAAGCTGTTCCCCTCCCCTGTTTCGGTAAAAAGCTGAGGGATGGGGCTGGAGAACTGGAACCACTCTGAAATATCAAAATGATTGTTTAACTGTGTTTTGAGGCTATATAGCGTTTGTTAAAATGTACTTTGTTTACCAACATTGGAATAGAGCAAGCTTATATTTTGGGTTCTGATGGTGTATGACAGTTGAACTAAGTTCATGAGGCATTTATAAGTTATATTCTTCAAGAATCAATGGTAACATATCATTCATTTATAAGTCCAAAAATGGATGTAGCAACTGCTGATTGCCCCTTTATCAGTCACTAACTATAATCATTTTTTATTTTATTTATTAACCTCTTGAGATGGGTAAAAGTGTTATTTATGAAAGAATGTTAAAATGAGGTGAAATCAAACCAAGTTACACTTCTCAAAATGCAGCAAATTGGTGGAATGATGCTATTATGAGCAGCATGATGGAACACAGATTTTTACATTGCACTAAAATCTGAACTATCAAGGCATGGACACATAAAACTGAAAGTTACTGTAACTGTCACGACTTCCGCCGAAGTCGGTTCCTCTCCTTGTTCGGGCGGCATTCGGCGTTCGACGTCACCGGTCTTCTAGCCATCGCCGACCCACCTTTCATTTTTCCATTTGTTTCCCATGTCAGTGTGTGAAATAGTTTCTTGTAATGTGTTTGTGCACTCTGACTGGTTCGCAACGGGTTATTTTGCACCCATATCTTGTTGTTCTGGGTGCCGTTGGTTTTGCATATTAAACTGCTCCGGTTATTACCCAGTTCTGCTCTCCTGCGCCTGTCACCCCTGCAGCCAGTCAAGCACCACTTACAGTAGCTTCATGTTTTTTGTCAGCATTTATAATTATTTTCTTTATCTTACTGTACAAGTGTAATCTAATCTAATGTAATGAAAAATAATCGAACAAAAAATAAACATAAAAACAAAAAATAAACATAAAGGCTGCAAATAAATACAGTGCAGTTCCTTCCTATTTCTATGGACCGATATGTTGTCTTATATTGCAGGTTTGTCATCTCTATGTTCCACCATTCACTCCCTCTAGAAATGATTTAGTCATGCTTCTAGGGGGGGTTAAATCACTTGCTTATCATCACGTAATTACTGTCAATTTAAATGTAAACATCTCCAATGTTATACATGCTCTGGGTCAGCAAGGGTTTACAATAGGTTCAATATTCTGGACAGTCAAGGGTTAACACTGAGGCCCCAGCATGCATATGGCTATTTGGACAATCTGGGCACACTTCCGGTAATACTGTGAGAGGGACCTGGCAACATTGCTTACGTGAAATTTTCAGCTGAGAGAGAAACACATATGGCTTTACAAGCTACATTGCATTTTGGAAGGTGATTTTGTTATATTTGACATTACAATTGAATAGGACTTCATTGCAAACTTTCAGAAGACTATTTAAACATTTCTGTACTTGTTCTTGTTTTTTGTTATTGTTCAGGAAACTGTTCTGTTCGATAACCTAATCCCTGCATCATGGGATCCAGTCTAGTTTCACAACTTTTGTCTTAAATGCACAATCTAACTGAATGCGGTACCTGGATAAGACATACTGTAAGACACTATGACATGTTTTAAACTACTAGTCTATCTATGGGCATGTCATTATCATGGCCCTTATCGGACGTTATCGTTCCACACATCACAGACAAATCAACGTTTTGCAATTTGTCAGAGTCGACAAGTTATTTTATCTTAGCAGCCCAGGTGTCACAGAATCTCTTTAAACCTCTCCTCTATGTGACTGAGTGACTACTACCAGTAGCCTCCTCTGTCCTACTCCTTATGTACAGTATCTCTCCTCCTTCCATGTAATGATTGACAGATCCTAGTGAAGGAGCAGATCAGTCTCTGTGTCTGTGTCGCTGCTGAGTCACTGCAAGCTGGAAGGAGCACTAGGCTAGCGGAGCAGACGACAGCAGAGCACCATGACCTACCGGCTGTTTGAGGAGAAACACCATGCCTCCATCTACCAGAGGTACCGCTTTGTACCCCCAGAGGAGACCAGAGACATCATCCTGCATTACCTGGAAAGGAAGGTGAGACCAGAGTTTAATATAATACCAACCCATTCAAGGGTTTTTCTTTATTTTTAATATTTTCTACATTGTAGAATAATAGTGAAAACATCAAAACTATGAAATAACACATATGGAATCATGTAGTAACCAAAAAAGTGTTAAACAAATCAATATATGTTTTATATATCTGAGATTCTTCAAAGTTGCCACCCTTTGCCTTGATGGCAGCTTTGCACATTCTTGGCATTCTCTCAACCAGCTTCATGAGGTAGTCACTTGGAATGCATTTACATTAACAGGTGTTACTAGTTAAAAGTTAATTTGTAAAATGTGTTTCCTTCTTAATGTGTTTGAACAAATCGGTTGTGTTGTGACAAGGTAGGGGTGGTATACAGAAGATAGCCCATTTGCACTCCATATGTGGGAACTACTTCAAGACTGTTGGAAAAGCATTCCAGGTGAAGCTGGATGAGAGAATGCCAAGAGTGAGCAAAGCTGTCATCAAGGCGAAAGGTGGCAACTTTGAAGAATATCAAATATATTTTGATGTATTTAACCATTTTTTGGTTACATATGTGTTATTTCAGAGTTTTGATGTCTTCACTAATATTCTACAATGTAGAAAAGAGTCAAAATAAAGAAAAACCCTTGAATGAGTTAGTGTGTCCAAACTTTTAACTGGTACTGTATATTATCTGTATTGAACATCACATTTACACTATCACTAGCTATCACTCTCCTTTAGTGAAGGCTAGATATATAGTGTCTCACTGGTCCCCTCTCTTCAGAATGTCCAGCCTCATGCCCTAGCTGTGGACCTGGGCTGTGGGACGGGGCAGAACTCACGCCTGCTGGCCCCACACTTCCAGGAGGTGGTGGGCATTGACATCAGCGAGTGCCAACTGGAGGAGGCCAGGGCAGTGGCAGGGTTTAACAACATCACCTACAGGTTTTTGAATGTGTCTATGTGTGTGTTTAACCTTGCTATCCTTTTGAGGTCCAAAATTCCTCACAAGGATAGTAAAACAAGAAAAATGTGATAAGTGGGGACATTTTTCCGTTCCTCATACATTAAGAAAAACTGCTATTTTAGAGTTTGGTTAGGGTTTAGGGATTAAGAGTGTTTATTTTTGTATTGGTCTCAAACCTTGGGTTGCACGGGCCTATTGCACCTATGACCAGTCTGGAGAAAGTGGGAGGACATGAGAGGCCGAGAGCTCTGAGGGGTCACCCACAACAATTCAAAAGCAGGAGGAAGACAATCATAAAACACAACCTGGGAGTAAAAGGTTTAACCTTAAACCAAATCTCATATAAAATTAGGGTTAGGGTTAGGAGTTAGGGTAAGGTTTAGTTAGGGGTTAGGGTTAAGGGTTAGGGTTAGATTTAGGGTTAGGGTTTAGGGATAATAGGATTTTGAATGGGAGAAAATGTAAAACCAACGTGTATTTTGTTTAAAAAGAAACAGTGATGACAATCTGCAGAGACGGTCAATTACACTCAGCACAAAGGTCAGCAGTAGCTTCCCACTTTCAATAGGCCCCTAGTTAATATGTTAGTTTATGTAGAAATCCTCAATGTTTGGTGCTGTGTCTTAATACTTACTATACAGGAAAGGGACAGCTGAGGAGCTGCCGTTTCCGGATGCTTCTGTGGACCTACTGACTGCAGCCTCAGCAGCCCATTGGTTTGACCAGCAGCGGTTCCTCTTGGAGGCAGGCCGGGTCCTGAAGCCTTGTGGCTGCATGGCTCTGCTTGGCTTTGCTGATAACTTCAGACTCCATTATGGCTCATGTGGGGACAGACTCACTGACATCTGTGATGAGGTGAAAACCAATGCTACTTAATTGGTTTAGTGTGTCATATGTTTATTTTCATTGGGTACTAAGTACAATTGTTGTTTTCATGTACAGTATGCTTACAACATTTTTGTTTGCTGCCATATTGAGACATTTCTCTTGTGATTTAAAAAAAAAAGTCCATGGGCTCACCTGTATGATACAACAGACCCTCACAATTCTGTGTTTGATATAAGTACCAAGTTTCCTGACTGTTTCCTGAATGAGATTTGACTTTGCTATCCCCAGTTCAAGAAGGTGCTGTTACCATACACCAGCACACAGGTAGCAGTGGCCAACACCAAACTACAGGAGCTTTACACTGCTATCCCCTTCCCTGACAAAGAGAGGTAACTCATACAGCCTCTGAGAACCCAGTAGAACAGCCTGTTACACATTAAAACATTTCTCATGGTGTGACTTTGACCCTGTGTCTCAGAGTTTCTATTTGAGAATTAAATATATATATATACAGAAGTAATGTACTCACACCTAGTGACTCACAGGTGGTCAAAATCAAATGTTGTTCTCAATAAACTGCAGGAGTATTCAATATTATGACTTACTTGACATAAACCTCTTGGCCCCCCTGGGTAAATAGGGGATCCACTATGACTCTCCTCTCAATTCAACAGTGTATGTGTATCTGTTCTTCTTTCAGGATTGAGTGTATCCCACTGAAGCAGCACATCTCAGTGAGGAACATAGTGGGCTTCATGGAGTCCTTCTCCATGTACCAGGCCTTCCAGAGGGCCGAGCCTGATGCTGCCACCGCACTGCTGCAGAGAACACTCGACAGGTAACAACCCTGATCAATCAACGGATGAATGACTGAATAGATGGATGAATGGATTATGGGTGAATGAATGAACTAATGAGATTATTTAAAAAAATGATTGAACAAAAAAATGAAGAATGAAATGATTGAAAAAATACAAAATGTCATCCATGTCACTTTTATGGTCCATCCCACATGGAATTATTTAATAAAATATGTTGACGTCATATTGCAGGTTTCTGAAGGAGATGGGAGTCACATCACCAGACACACTCATGGAAGTGACGCTGGAGTATTTCTGTGTCCTGGCGTCTAAACCGGAGTGAACACTCTTTACACTGTGAATGTGTTTGTGTGTAGACAGATGTTTCTTAAGCTTGTGTTTAGGCTTGTGTGAATCATGTTCAAGCTGTTACTAGAAATGTTATTCTGTTCACATAAGATGTCATTGAAGTCCCTTTGGTTTTGTCTGCTCTTTTCTATTATACATTGTAATGTAGAGCAAACTATTCACCTTAGTCACATCATTATCAAAATGCTTGCCACATTTAGTATCTTCCTTGCCTGAGATTGACAATAAAATGTGTCTGTAGACACAATTGTAAATGTTGAATATTATTTAACTTCAGGGCCGTATCAAGTGTCTCAGAGTAATATTAGGGGTGTGGATTTTAGGATCGGTGTTGCCTTTTAGATCACAATGAAAAATATAACATGGACAACGGGGATCTGATCCTGGTCTGAGACACTTGATACTTAGGCTGCGTTTAGACAGGCAGACCAATTCTGATACCTTTTCACTCATTTGTCTTTTGAGCAATCAGATCAGATCTGAAAAAGACCTGATGTGAAAAGATCTGATGCGAAAACATCAGAATTGGGCTGCCTGTCTAAACGTAGCCACACTGCCCCAGATGTTCTTTAAAAAATATATATATATGCTGTATGCATGTGTTCAACCAAATTCACAACATCATGCAAACTTAGAGAAGACCTTTAATCGGTTCTTGGACCAGTCCTTCAGACATTGACTGTTTATGATTAACTCTTTCAATGATCTAGTGGTAGTGCAGCTCAGGATAAAGCCTGTTGTTGTTGATCTATGGCTCAGTGATCAGTTGGAATAAGGTTTTTATCTGAGTAAGGAGACTGAACTCCTCAGGCTTTTGTATTTTCCCACATCAATCACAACAAGGAAAGCATCTCATAGGAAAACAATTTTATGATCCTTCCCCCATCTCCATGGGACTTCTTATTGGTTCTGACACAGCACACAGCTCTCTTTGACCCCATGAGCCCAGCCTAATTCGCAAACACACATTCCCATGAAGCCGCTGCTCTGCCCCTTCCTCTCTCTATCTGGGGCCTGTCTCATACGAGCCTGGCCAAGCACCTAGTGGTTTCCCTGGAACTGGCCCTAGGAAGAAAGGGAATCTCCTGCGATGAATGAGGTAGTGTGTGTGTGATCACATTCCTAAATGTAGCTTCCACAACCCAGTGAGAAAGAGAGCTTGCATGAGTTTTAGTAAAATCCGTAAGAGAAACAGGTCTCTTTCTGGACTGGAGAATACCATTGTATTCCTGTGTTGTTTTCTCCTGTAGTATAGCTCAGTGGCATGGCATGGCCCATCATCTGTTTGAAGGTAAGGAGCATGCTGCCTCCTACTGGAAATACAGAGTCTCAGCTCATTGAAGAGGCCTTGTCCTTCGTGAAGAGAAGGTAGTAGTGACATATACCTGTTACACAGGATACAGACGGTTTGTTTTTCTTAAATCAAATATCATGGAATATGCTCAGATGATATGGTTATAGTCTTCTGTGGACATAAAATATAAACGCATCAAGTAAAGTGTTGGTCCCATGTTTCATGAACTGAAATAAAAGATCCCAGAAATCTTTGATACCCACAAAACGCCTATTTCTCTCAAGTCTTGTGCACAAATTAGTTTACATCTCTGTTAGTGAGCATTTCTCCTTTTCCAAAATAATCCATCCACCTGACCGGTGTGGCATAACAAGAAGCGGATTAAAGAGCATGGTCAGTACACAGGTGCACCTTGTGCTGGGGAAAATATAAATACTCTCTAAAATGTGCCATTTTGTCACACAACACAATGCCACAGATGTCTCAAGTTTTGAGGGAGTGTGCAATTGGCATGCTGACTGCAGTAATCTCCACCAGAGCTTTTGCCAGAGAATTGAATGTTCATTTCTAAACCATAAGCTGCCTCCAATGTCGTTTTAGAGAATTTTGCAGTACGTCCAACCGGCCTCACAATCGCAGACCATGTGTAACCACGCCAGCCCAGGACCTCCACATCTGGCTTCTTCACCTGCAGCCAACCGGACAGCTGATGAAACTGAGGAGTATTTCCGTCTGGAATAAAGCTATTTGTGGGGAAAATTCTATTTGGCTGGGTCTGGCTCCCAAGTGGGTGGGCCTCTGCCCTCCCAAGACCAGCCATGACTGCGCCCCTGCTCAGTCATGTGAAATCCATAGATTTGGGATGAGAAATCTATAGATTAGGGCCTAATTAAATTGACTGATTTCCTTATATGAACTGTAACTTAGTAAAATTGTTGCATGTTGCATTCATATTTTTGTTCAGTATAGTTACAATGGCAAATACTATTGCAATACATTACAGAATTATATCAATGCCTGTTTCGTTCCAGCTTTTTAATGTTTTTGCAGCAGAAAAAGATTGTAAGTATACTTTCTCCTGCCTTAAAATGTGTATATGTACTAATAATGTATCATACCTCTGTGTGATGGGGATGTGTCCTCTTTGACAGAGGGGCATGCAGCCCTTTGACCTGGCAGTAGATGTAGGCTGTGGGTCAGGGCACTGTGCTCTTTGCCTCCTCACTTCTCCTCGGTGTTGGGGACCGACGTGAGCCCTGCACAGCAGGAGGTGGCCCTGGAGCATGTAACCGCCAATAACATCTCTTACAGGTCAGAGTCACCGCCCCTAACATCTCTTACAGGTCAGAGTCACCGCCCCTAACATCTCCTACAGGTCAGAGTCACCGCCCCTAACATCTCTTACAGGTCAGAGTCACCGCCCCTAACATCTCTTACAGGTCAGAGTCACCGCCCCTAACATCTCCTACAGGTCAGAGCCAACCCCAGAGGGGAGAGGAGAAAGGTGGACTGGACTGGAGTGTCATGTTTTGTTTTGAGTAACACTAACGTGGACTCAAACTATCTTTACATTACAGTCATAGAATACAAAAGAGCAGAAACAGATCTGAGACTAGGCTAGTAAATATCTTTACAGATCTGAGACTAGGCTAGCAAATATCTTTACAGATCTGAGACTAGGCTAGCAAATAACTTCAGTATAGCCTGTATTATGTAGCCCTGATTTTTATGTCTCTCGTTTCTTTATAAACAGCGTCCGGCTGCTGATCATTGTGTCTCTCTTGTCTCTGTCTGTCAGAGAGTGTCCGGCTAAAGAGCTGCCCTTCGCAGCTCAGTGGACCTGGTGATGGCCATGACTGCCTGACCGGCCGCAGTTCCTCCAAGGAAGCCCATAGGATCCTGCATCCTAAAGGCGTCTCTATCCGCTCAACTGTACCATGTACATGGAGATCCATTATGGCGACTGCTACCACACACTCAACAGTCCTCAAGGAGGTCTGGACAACTCTAGAGAATTGAATAAAAGTATATTATCCATAAACAGTGGAAATGTACCATTCTAAACACTGTAGAAAACAAAACGCAATGCACATTTTTGATAGATTGGCGATGTACAGATTCTCAATGCATACAGTAGATTTGTTGTGTGTTTTTTCAACAGCATTTGTCTTTTTTTTTATGCTGCCCTCCTGCCCTATCGTAACCTCTGCCTGGGCCCCAACTCTGTGGCTCTCTACAAAAAGTCCTACAACTCCATCCCCTACACAGAGAAAGAGTGGTGAGGCCTGAGTACCATTGCATCCACTGTTATATCTGCCATTGTTGCTACTGTATTCCCATGTACAATAATTGTTGAATTGATTCACAATTCAATGCTAGCCTCGATTTCCAGGGTTCCTCCAGTAGCCGAGTGATTAAGAACAATTGGAAGGATTGCATTGCGAAACTAACTCATTGCTCATTTTGTGTTGAACAGTTGTGTCTAGGCAGGAGTGTGTTTGGATGAACAGCCAGGTCTCATAGACTAGACATAACATAGTAAGCCTACCCTTCCCCTAACCCTAACCTTAACCCTTTCAGCTAACCCTTCCCTAACCCTAGCCTAGCTAACGTTAGCCAGCTAGCAAATGTTAGCAACCTAGCAACCTAGCTAGAATTCGTAACATATCATACATTTTGCAAATTTGTAACTATTGTACGGTTTGTAAATTCGTAACATATAAAAGAAGTGTAATTTGTAACATATCATACGAAATGGGTGATTGACATCCACAAATTAATACATACCATATGAAACGGAACATATCTTACTAAATGGAGCTTCCCCAGATTCGTACAGAATCATATGAAATGTAAAGGCATCATTTAACGTTATATCTAACATCTCTCTCTGTCCTCTCCAGACTGTTGGCTGTGATGGAGGTGACCTCCCCAGAGACTGAGGTTGTGGTCGGAGTCAGGTATTTCTACCTGCTAGCCTGCAAGCCAGAGGACTAGCTACAGATGACTGAGACTATGATGTTTCCCCTGTGGAAACTTCAATATTTAGTTAGTGATGAACAATTAAGGAAGTTGTTAATGCTGTTGTCACGTCCTGACCATAGAGAGCTGTTTATTCTCTATGTTGGTTGGGGCGTGACAGTGACTACGGTGGGTTATCTAGGTGATTAATGATTTATGTTGGCCTGGTATGGTTCCCAATCAGAGGCAGCTGTTTATTGTTGTCTCTGATTGGGGATCATATTTAGGCAGCCATTTTCCCCATTGTGCTTTGTGGGATCTTGACTATGTATAGTTGCCTGTGAGCACTATTGTAGCGGCACGTTTTGTTCATTTATTGTTTTGCGGTTCACATAGAATAAAGATGTGGAGCCCAGATCACGCTGCGCTTTGGTCCAGTTATTATGACGATCTTGACAGGTGTACATTTATATTACTAAAGCTTGCCAATGAGTGGTATGTTATCTAATATAGTTTGTCATTCTGGCTCCAGTTTTACGTACTTCACAAGCAGACAAACACAGCCCGTGATATGAGATGTGTGTGTGTGTGTGTGGATAGCATAGGATCCCTCAGAGGAGTAATCTCGAGAGACCAAATGACCCAGTTTGTCACTGAGGCAGGAGGACATTGATTCCTTACATTGGGACTCAAAGCAGAGGGAATAGTATATACAGGGAAAAGTACCTAGCAAAGCACTTTCAGTCTCTAGAGGTTTTGCTTCATGGATACAAGTTTGTTTGTAAGCCTGCATGTGTGTATCTGTGTGTGTGGTAAGATGTAGAGAGAGTGGATGTCACAGGAGCTTGTCCTAACTGTATGGGCATAGCAGGGGACATCTGTAAAACAATCACAGAAGAAACAGTAAATAACATTGCCTTAGGAAAATATGCCTCTCCATACCCCTTGAGTCCATCACAATGTTTGGTAAAATATAGCCAACCAGAACATTCAATAGAAAGTGGGTTTCACTCCTGGAACAAAATAAGCAGCTTGCTGTGCCAGATTTCCACCCCCACAAATCATGGAAAGTGTGTGTGTCTGTGCGTGTGTATGTTTGTGTGTGATATAGGGCAGGGAACAGCGGGTTGTTTCTCATCCATACTTTCTCTGAATAAGTGGCCCAAACTGGGGCAAAAGAGGGATGTACTCCTATCCCTCAGTCCCACATCACTTCTGGAGCCACTGTCACACCAGGTGATCAGAGTGAGTCCAGACCAGGACCAGACCACAGGAGTAAAGAATGTATAGATACACCCTCAGTTCTGGGATATTTATTGTGTTCTGCATTAGCATCGAACAGCCCCCGTGATATGCAGCTGTTCAGGGAGGCTAGAAACCATTATACACAGGCAGTTAGAAAAGCCAAGGCTAGCTTTTTCAAGCAGAAATTTGCTTCCTGCAACACTAACTCAAAAAGGTTCTGGGACACTGTAAAGTCCATGGAGAATAAGAACACCTCCTCCCAGCTGCCCACTGCACTGAAGATAGGAAACACTGTCACCACTGATAAATCCACCATAATTGAGAATTTCAATAAGCATTTTTCGACGGCTGGCCATGCTTTCCACCTGGCTACTCCTACCCCGGTCAACAGCACTGCACCCCCCACAGTAACTCGCCCAAGCCTTCCCCATTTCTCCTTCTCCCAAATCCAGGCAGCTGATGTTCTGAAAGAGCTGCAAAATCTGGACCCCTACAAATCAGCCGGGCAAGATAATCTGGATCGACAATCTTTCTTTCTAAAATGATCTGCCGAAATTGTTGCCACCCCTATTACTAGCCTGTTCAACCTCTCTTTTGTGTCGTCTGAGATTCCCAAAGATTGGAAAGCAGCTGCGGTCATCCCCCTCTTCAAAGGGGGGGACACTCTAGACCCAAACTGCTACAGACCTATATCTATCCTACCCTGCCTTTCTAAGGTCTTTGAAAGCCAAGTCAACAAACAGATTACCGACCATTTCGAATCACACTATACCTTCTCTGATATGCAATCTGGTTTCAGAGCTGGTCATGGGTGCACCTCAGCCACGCTCAAGGTCCTAAACGATATCTTAACCGCCATCGATAAGAAACATTACTGTGCAGCTGTATTCATTGATCTGGCCAAGGCTTTCGACTCTGTCAATCACCACATCCTCATCGGCAGACTCGACAGCCTTGGTTTCTCAAATGATTGCCTCGCCTGGTTCACCAACTACTTCTCTGATAGAGTTCAGTGTGTCAAATCGGAGGGTCTGCTGTCCGGACCTCTGGCAGTCTCTATGGGGGTGCCACAGGGTTCAATTCTTGGACCGACTCTCTTCTCTGTATACATCAATGATGTCGCTCTTGCTGCTGGTGAGTCTCTGATCCACCTCTACGCAGATGACACTATTCTGTATACTTCCGGCCCTTCTTTGGACACTGTGTTAACAACCCTCCAGGCAAGCTTCAATGCCATACAACTCTCCTTCCGTGGCCTCCAATTGCTCTTAAATACAAGTAAAACTAAATGCATGCTCTTCAACCGATCGCTGACTGCACCTGCCCGCCTGTCCAACATCACTACTCTGGACGGCTCTGACTTAGAATACGTGGACAACTACAAATACCTAGGTGTCTGGTTAGACTGTAAACTCTCCTTCCAGACCCACATCAAACATCTCCAATCCAAAGTTAAATCTAGAATTGGCATCCTATTTCGCAACAAAGCATCCTTCACTCATGCTACCAATCCTCGACTTCGGCCATGTCATTTACAAAATAGCCTCCAATACCCTACTCAACAAATTGGATGTAGTCTATCACAGTGCCATCTGTTTTGTCACCAAAGCCCCATATACTACCCACCATTGCGACCTGTACACTCTCGTTGGCTGGCCCTCGCTTCATACTCGTCGCCAAACCCACTGGCTCCATGTCATCTACAAGACCCTGCTAGGTAAAGTCCCCCCTTATCTCAGCTCGCTGGTCACCATAGCATCTCCCACCTGTAGCACACGCTCCAGCAGGTATATCTCTCTAGTCACCCCCAAAACCAATTCTTTCTTTGGCCGCCTCTCCTTCCAGTTCTCTGCTGCCAATGACTGGAATGAACTATGAAAATCTCTGAAATAGGAAACACTTATCTCCCTCACTAGCTTTAAGCACCAACTGTCAAAGCAGCTCACAGATTACTGCACCTGTACATAGCCCACCTATAATTTAGCACCAAACAACTACCTCTTTCCCTACTGGACTTATTTTATTTATTTATTTTGCTCCTTTGCACCCCATTATTTTTATTTCTACTTTCACATTCTTCCACTGCAAATCAACCATTCCAGTGTTTTACTTGCTATATTGTATTTACTTTGCCACCATGGCCTTTTTTTGCCTTTACCTCCCTTATCTCACCTCATTTGCTCACATCGTATATAGACTTGTTTATACTGTATTATTGACTATGTTTGTTTTACTCCATGTGTGTCGTTGTATGTGTCGAACTGCTTTGCTTTAACTTGGTCAGGTCGCAATTGTAAATGAGAACTTGTTCTCAACTTGCCTACCTGGTTAAATAAAGGTGAAATAAAGAAATAAAAATAAAAATTGTCATTGGGGCCTCAGTCTACAGAATAATGCTGACTCATAAGAACAAAAGTATAATAAATCTGACCCCTAGCCTGCTCTGTGGCTGTATATCGTGGAAGGGGATGGCCATTAATCAGACACTGACTTGTCGTGTTGTTTGAGAGAGAGAGCAGACCCTCATTGCACCAAGACGTATTTGGCTTTGTGAGAGGGCCAATTGGCTAGTAGCTCTATCATGGAACTGATGATGACATAGAGGGGAAAGCATTGACATCTCATTCAATGTTGGTGAAAATATGACGCATTTAAGAAAATAGATTGAAATGTATTTTTATGTGTTGTTCACAGCAGCAGATTTCAACAAACCAAAAGTATGAGTTCCTCACTTCAGCAATGACTGAAATGCCTGAATACTGCTGAAAACCCCATAGATGCTTAAATGTTCATATGCCAGATATGGAAAAATAGGGATTTTAGTGATAAGAAGTAATAAGTTATTTCAGATACTGCCCAGAGGCCCTTCTTATCATTATTCCCAAAACTAATACTAAGGGTGGCAGCCTTGCTGAAGAAATAATCCCTTTGGAAAGGGTGGGTAGCCGAAGACCATTGTGTCATTGTTGGAATGAGCGGTTCAGGATTGAGGGATTCTCTGCTGCAGATGTACTATGATATGAAATGCAAAGAGGAACTGGCTGGCCAGCCTCCTGATAACATCTTTCCAATTATAACAGCACTTCTCTCCAACATCTTCGTCTGATTCCAACAAGTGGCAAAAACAACATAGAAAAGCAGTGCTGGCTCGCAGAACTTTTTATTTGAGGTTTATTTGGATTGTGGATTGCTCCTATTCTCTCATGCTCATAATTTCTGAGTTTTTATTTAGCTCTGCTGCCTGTAACATTGGGTAAAACAGAAAAGTTATGACTTGGCATTAACAGACAGTGAAGCCCCATTCATGAGACACCAAATGCTGGCCTTGACAGTCAGAGCAAGAGGGCACTGTTGCTTGGGAATCAGAAGGCTAATTGGTACAGAAACCCGAACACTCCATGTCTTGTGTCAGTGTGTGTGAATATAGTAGGCTTATGAAGCATTGTGAGGATTGGGTCATTTCTAGTGTGTAGAAGTTAGCTGAGGCTGTAAGCTTTTGAGGAGAAACACGTTTTTTTTCTAATAACAAAAAGTATGTTGTCTCTTTGGTTTGGCTTTTGATTTAGTCTAATAGGAACTTTTACATGGTATGTAACTAGAAACCATCATTTCCAAAACAGTTCTTAGGGCGATTTCACGTAACTGAACATAATAATGTGTTACTTATTTTGACCAACTGTGTTGCCTATTTTCTTTGCTTTGTCTAGCAGAACTAATGTTTTCATGTGATATTTGGCCGGACAACAGTAACAAACGGAACAATCTCTCACCTCCTATAACGACACTGGCAGTAGAGTTGTTACAGCTGGCTTTACAAGTGGGATGCACTGTTGAGCGCTACATCCCAAGGGGTTTATGATTGTACGGAGATTGTGACAGCTGGTTAAATGGCATCTCTTGACAAGGCAAGAACAAGATGTCAGAAGAAGTGCAGTATTATCATAAGGAGAATTATACTTGGAATACAGAGGAGGAATGGAGGCAAGAGTGGCAGAGGAGGTCTAAGAGAGAGAGGGAGGGTGAAGTATCGAAGGTGGCAGGTGTGAAGTTCTCAGAGCCCGAGGCTTGCACTGAGGGTCAGGATAAAGATGAGTCTGTGACAGTAGGTGAAGTTGCGGAAAAAGTGTACCGTTGCCTTTTGGCTGATCCATGTGTGGTTTCAGGGTGGGTGAAAACAGAGTTGGGTGCTGTGGAATCAGTATAGGTAACCAGAAGTGGTCTTGTAATAATTGTTTGTGTTTCTGCTGGTCAGAGGGAGCAGGCGCTCCGTGTTAAACAAATGGGGGCAAGAGATGTGAATTGTTTTGCTCTCAAGAAAAGGGTGCCATTGAAAGGTGTGATTACTGGGTAGAAGTAAATGTGAAAGCTGACCAACTGAAGGGGAAGATTCCCGGTGTTTGTGATGTTTGGTGCAACGCAGAAAGGGTGGCATGAGTGGAGAAACAGAATAGTCATTGTCTGTTCTTTTGAGTTTTAATGTTGAGTCTTTGCCCGACAAAGTGATATTGGGATATATCAATTATCCTGTACAAGCTTTTGTGCTGAATACATTACGTTGTTACAGGTGTCAAGCTTATGGGCATGTGGCAGCAGTGTAGGAGGGAGGTTCCTAGGTGTGAGAAGAGTGCAGAAGGGCATGAGACAAAAGAATGTGTAGCATTGGGAAAAGTAGTGGTATTTGTTAATTGTAGGGGTGCCCATGGTGCTGGGTATCAGAAATGTCCTGTGCGAGAGAGGCAGGTTGAGGTTTCCAGGGTTAGTAGTGCAGAAATTGTCATATGCTGAGGCAGTGAAGAAAGTAGAGGAAGATGGGTCAAGGGATCCTGAGAGGAATGGTGTGAGTAGGGAAAGGGGGATACCTAGTCAGTTGTTCAACTGAATGCCTTCAAATGAAATGTGTCTTCCGCATTTAACCCAACCCCTCTGAATCAGAAAGGTGTGAGGCGCTGCCTTAATTGACATCCACGTCTTCGGTGCCCGGGGAACAGTGGGTTAACTGCCTTGCTCAGGGGCAGAAAGACAGATTTTTACCATGTCAGCTTGGGGATTCGATCCAGCAACCTTTACCAGTACTGAGGGATAAACCAACAAGTGATATACGTTTGACATTTATAGCAATGGTTATCAACTGTACTGCAGGGATGGACCGTAAAGTCGCAGAAAATAGAGGTTGTGGCGGTTGACATCAGAAGAGTTACGCAGGGGTGGGCAATTTCAGTCCTCGAGGGCCTGATGGGTGTCACAGTTTTGCCCCAGCCCAAGCTAACACACCTGACTCCAATACTCACCTAATCATGATCTTCAGTTTAGAATGCAATTTGATTAATCAGCTGTGTTTGCTAAGGATGGAGAACAAGTGTGACACCAATCAGGCCCTGGAAGACTGGAGTTGCCTGACAGGGGTGTGTCCTTTCAGGCTGTTGGCTTGAAGTAGGACTAAATAGTGGAGTATGGTATTTTTTGTGAGTGTAGCGTTAGATGGTAGGGTGTATGTTGTATTTTTTTTTTTTTAAGAAACGTATGAGCGTTATACTCCAGTCTAGTAGGTGGCGGTAATGCAACATTTGTTGGATGCCAATCGCCGTTAAACCTCATCGAATAAGAAGCTGTTTGGCAGCTTTTTTACGTTTCAATATTAACATTTGCCTTTATATTCGTGAGGTTGTTTGGCGACTGAAGTTTACTTCCAGAGGCTTGCTTCCGAGTGTCGTTGATTAGGGTGTGGACAGAGCGCTTTCTGTGAGACCGCAGGTAAACAACCGTGCAGACATTAACTAGCTTATGTGGTTTTTATGTCGCATAACTAACCACATCAACGTGAAGTATTTTCTAGCTATGTAACTAGCAATTGTTTTCGCTATCTGTTGCAAGTCTCCCTATCCTTGCCACGCTCTACTGTAACTACGTCCACATAACTGAGCGTGTATTCGTAAATTCAATCTGGAGTGCCAGAGTGCGCTCTTGACGTTCTAATTTTCAGAATGTTGTCGGTTTGTGAATTCAGAGCATTTCGCTCTCTGTGTTCAGAGCGCACACTGGACGCTCTGGCCGAGGAGTAGTGTTGATCTGAGCGTTCTGCCCAAACGCAGTCAAGTACCCAAGCTAACTGGCTAGCTTTCTAGCTAACGTTAGACACACGAGAGAACACCTCTGACCATTTTACTTGCCCTAACACAGCTGGTTAGGCTGTTTTCATGTTATCCAGAGCATTAGTTACTGTGCTGCTGGCAACAATTTAATGACGCCCTTTCACCGAGGTTTACTGACACCGGCCATATTCAAGGGGTGTTGAGCTTTCGTAAATGTGTCAGTTATGTCTGAATGTGAGACAATATATCCGCAGGAAAGTATAATGAAATCAACTTTTCAATGTGTTGGTAGTGTAAGATTTGTCATCTGAAGGATGTGCAGAACCATGTAAACACGTGCACCATCTCGGCAAATGTCCATGCATGACTTACATGTATTTTCATTGTTTGCATTATTCAGGAACTACCAGGGGTTTGAAAATGATTTAATTATACTTTCGTGTGGATGTATTGTCTCGCATTCCTACCTGCAAAAAGACCAACCAGTCCTGGCAATGTTTGTGGTGAAATTTTCAGATGAGAGTTTTACAAGCTGCATTAAAATTATGTAAGGTGATTTTGTTATTTGACATTACAATTGTGTATAACTTCATTGCAGACTTTCAGGAGACTAATTAAATGTCTGCACTTGTTCTTCTGTTTTGCTATTGTTTAGAAAATGTTCTGTTCATTAACCTAATCGCTGCATCATAGTACCCAGTCTAGTTTCACAATTTGTCTTAATGCATAATCTACACTGAACAAAAATGTAAACAACATGTAAAGTGTTGGTTTAATGAGCTGAAATAAAAGATGCCAGACATTTTCCGAATGCATACACTTGATTGCATCCATGTCGGTGAGCATGTCTCCTTTGCCAAGATTATCCATCCACTTGCCAGGTGTGACATCAAGTAGCTGAATAAATAGCATGATCATTACACAGGTGCACCTTGTGCTGGTGACAAAATGTGCAGCTTTGTCACAACACAATGCCACATATGTCTCATGTTTTGAGGGACATGCTGACTACAGGAATTTCCACCAGGGCTGTTGCTAGATACTTTAATGTTTATCTTACATAATCCTCCAACATCGTTTTAGAGAATTTGGCTGTACAACCGCAAACCACGTGTGTGTGTGGCGAGTGGTTTACTGATGTCAACCTTGTGAACAGAGTTCCACATGGTGGTGAGGGTATGGGCAGGCATAAGCTACGGACAACGAACACATTTGCATTTTATCAATGACAAATTGAATGCACAGAGATACCATGAGATCCAGAGGCCCATTGTCGTACCATTCAGCCGCCACCATCGCCTCATGTTCCAGCATTATAATGTACGGCTCCATGTGTTGCAAGGATCAGTAGACAATTCCTAGAAGCTGAAAATGTCCCAATTCTTCCATTGCCTGCATACTCACCAGACATGTTCCCCATTGAGCATGTTTGGGATGCTCTGAATTGATGTGTACGACAGCGTGTTCCAGTTCCCACCAATATCCAGCAATTTCGCACAGCCGTTAGCGTGAGACAGCATCCCACGATCAACAGCCTTATCAACTCTATGAGAAGATGTCACCCTGCATGAGACATGGTCGTCACACCAGATACTGACTGGATTTCTGATCCACGCCCATACCTTTTGTAAGATACCTGTGACCAACGGATCCATATCTGTATTCCCAATCATGTGAAATTCATATATTCGGGTGTAATAAATGTATTTCAATTGACTGATTTCTTTTTGAACTGTAACTCAGTAAAATCTTTGAAATTGTTGCACACATCACACACACATCAGTGTTTTGCAATTTGTCAAGAGGTGACAAGGTATTTGATCTTAGCAGCCCAGGTGTTGCTTTAAACCTCTCTATGTGACTGAGTGACTACTACCAGTAGCCTCCTCTGTCCTACTCATGTGTATCCTCTTTTCATGTAATGATTAAAAGGTCCTAAGTGAAGGAGTAGGTCTATCTGCTGAGTCACTGCAAGCAGGAAAGAGCACTAGGCTAGCGGAGCAGCTTACCGCAGAGCACCATGACCTACCGGCTGTTTGAGGAGAAACACCATGCCTCCATCTACCAGAGGTACCGCTTTGTACCCCCAGAGGAGATTAGAGACATCATCCTGCATTACCTGGAAAGGAAGGTGAGCCAAGCAAAGATAATATTACTGTTATAGACTATGTCTTTTACATGACGTTAGACTTGTACAGTTGACAAATCTTAGGTTGTCTAAGATAAGTCTTTGGTGTAATGCTTCCACACAGTGTCTGAGGGCATTTTTTTTACTTTCATTTCTATTGCATAATATTTCAGGATTATGACATTTTAAATCAGATATAAACATTATCTCAACCGTTTCCTGTTTCTAAATGCTTTTGAGTATTGCAACAATAGGTCACTAAACACTGTCATCCATTATCTTATGTTTTTACCGTAAGCTTGAAATACCTATTTAGCAAAGACCAGAGTGTTTATATATAATAACACACACACTACCGTTCACAAGTTTGGGGTCACTTAGAAGTTTCCTTGTTTTAGAAAGCAAAGCAATTTATTGGGTCATTTTAAAATAACTTCAAATTGATCAGAAATACAGTGTAGACATAGTTAATGTTGTAAATTACTAATGTAGCTGGAAACGGCAGAATTTAAGGGAATATCTAGAAAACCCTTTAGCTGTGCTAACATAATTGCAAAAGGTTTTCTAATGATCAATTAGCCTTTTTAAAATTATAAACTCGGATTATCTAACTCAATGTGCCATTGGAACACAGGAGTGATGGTTGTGTTTTTCTTTCAAAAACAAGGACATTTCTAAGTGACCCCAAACTTTTAACTGGTACTGTATATTATCTGTATTGAACATCACATTTACACTATCACTAGCTATCACTCTCCTTTAGTGAAGGCTAGATATATAGTGTCTCACTGGTCCCCTCTCTTCAGAAAGTCCAGCCTCATGCCCTAGCTGTGGACCTGGGCTGTGGGACGGGGCAGAACTCACGCCTGATGGCCCCACACTTTCAGGAAGTGGTGGGCATCGACATCAGCGAATGCCAACTGGAGGAGGCCAGGGCAGTGGCAGGATTCAACAACATCACCTACAGGTTTTTGAATGTGTCTATGTGTGTGTTTAACCTTGCTATCCGTTTGAGGTCCAAAAGTCCTCACAAGGATAGTAAAACAAGGAAAATGTGACAAGTGGGGACATTTTGCCATTCCCCATACATTAAGAAAAACTGCTATTTTAGAGTTTGGTTAGGGTTATTTAGGGTTTAGGGATAATATGATTTTGAATGGGAATAAATGTTTTGGTCCACACTTGGCTCGTAAAACCAACATGTATGTTGTTTAAAAAGAAACAGTGATGACAATCTGCAGAGACGGTCAATTACACTCAGCACAAAGGTCAGCAGTAGCTTCCCACTTTCAATAGGCCCCTAGTTAATATGTTAGTTTATGTAGAAATCCTCAATGTTTGGTGCTGTGTCTTAATACTTACTATACAGGAAAGGGACAGCTGAGGAGCTGCCGTTTCCGGATGCTTCTGTGGACCTACTGACTGCAGCCTCAGCGGCCCATTGGTTTGACCAGCAGCGGTTCCTCTTGGAGGCAGGCCGGGTCCTGAAGCCTTGTGGCTGCATGGCTCTGCTTGGCTTTGCTGATAACTTCAGACTCCATTACGGCTCATGTGGGGACAGACTCACTGACATCTGTGATGAGGTGAAAAACACAGAACTAGAATGACATTCTATTTTTATGGTGACAAACCAATGCCACTTAATCTGTTTAGTGTGTCATGTTTATTACTAGGTACAATAGTTTTTATCATCTACAGTATGCTTACAAAATGTTTGTTAGTTTCCTGACTGAGATTTGACTTTGCTATCCCCAGTTCAAGAAGGTGCTGTTACCATACACCAGCACACAGGTAGCCGTGTCCAACACCAAACTAAAGGAGCTTTACACTGCTATCCCCTTCCCTGACAAAGAGAGGTAACTCATACAGCCTCTGAGAACCCAGTATAACAGCCTGTTATATATATATATATATACACATACATACACAGAAGTAATGTACTCACATCTAGTGACTCTCAGGTGGTCAAAATCAAATGTTGTACTCAATAAACTGCAGGAGTATTCAATATTATGACCTCTTGGCCCCCCTGGGTAAATAGGGGATCCACTATGACTCTCCTCTCAATTCAACAGTGTGTGTGTATCTGTTCTTCTTTCAGGATTGAGTGTATCCCACTGAAGCAGCACATCTCAGTGAGGAACATAGTGGGCTTCATGGAGTCCTTCTCCACGTACCAGGCCTTCCAGAGGGCCGAGCCTGATGCTGCCACCACACTGCTGCAGAGAACACTCGACAGGTAACAACCCTGATCAATCAACGGATGAATGAATGACTGAATGGATGAATGAACCAATTACTGAATGGATGAACTAATTAGCTAATTAACAAATTAACCTGGTGGAGTCGATTAATAAACCGGTGTGTCAGTCTAAGTTGCATAACAAAAAAAATCCCCATCAAAATCTGTCAGTTTACGCTAGAGATACGCATCCGCAAGTGTCACACTTCTGCATCTGCAGTGAAAGGTGACAGAGCTAGAGCCGTGTTTGTCATACCATGAGACATCCCGAAAATCATCTGTAGCGTCCGAACAGTTTGACCTACAAACTATTGACCATTGTATGTATAGACT
Source organism: Oncorhynchus kisutch (assembly GCF_002021735.2). Lineage (NCBI taxonomy): Eukaryota > Metazoa > Chordata > Actinopteri > Salmoniformes > Salmonidae > Oncorhynchus > Oncorhynchus kisutch. The sequence goes on along the minus strand of NC_034175.2, from coordinate 48,735,190 downwards.
CTCATGAACACGATGGTGTTCTCTTCTTTGCTCTACGACCCCCACAAGTGCCAGGAGTCTCGTCTGAAGTCAGTACCGTCGAAGTGCTAAATTCTGTTTGGTAACGTCCGGACCGTTTGGGCTACAATCTAATGGACGCCCACAAGTGTCACGGGACTGGTCTGAAGGTAACCAGTACCGGTTTAAAAAACGGATGGAAGTGTGCAGGTAGTTTTGTGCCTATCCCAAAAAAGGGGTTAAATATAAGGGGTTAAATTTGTGCCTATCCCAAAAAAGGGGTTAAATATGTGTAAAAAATATATATATTTCCAGAGTTTTTTAATATATATTATATTATTATATTATTATTCTGTTTTTTGTATTTTACACACTTTTCCCGTCTCATCGCTGCAACTCCCCAATGGGCTCAGGAGGCGAAGGTCGGGTCACACGTCCTCTGCAACATGACCCGCCAAACCGCATTTCCTTAAAATCTCCCGCTTAAACCGGAAGCCAGAAGCACCAATGTGTTGGTGGAAACACTGTTCAACTGATGACCGAGATCCGGGAGGCCGCCTCCAGCCTTAGACCGATGTGCCACTCGGGAGGCCCCATACCTGAGTTTTATTTATTTATATCTCCTAGATTTAGGAAAGACACTTCAAAACCTTGTTTCTTCTGATACATTTTTTGACAGTCCTTTTAGCCATTTATGAATGTGTTATTCAATGCATTTCTATCGGTTTTAGTCATTTTCCAAAATAAATACTTTAAAAAATAATATATATATATATATATATATATTATACCTAAAGGGGTCCTAAAATTCTCAATGAAATAGCTAAATGATCCATAGGTATGACCAATCTAAAACAATTCCATCTGTCAGTCTTAGACTAAAGATTAAATGAACAAAAAAAATGTGTGAGGAAATGAACAAATAATCAAAAGAATTAATTGTATTTACTTGTATGCCACTTTTATGGTCCATCCCACATGGAATTATTTGATCAAATATATTGACGTCATATTGCAGGTTTCTGAAGGAGATGGGAGTCACATCACCAGACACACTCATGGAAGTGACGCTGGAGTATTTCTGTGTCCTGGCGTCTAAACCGGAGTGAACACTCTTTACACTGTGAATGTGTTTGTGTGTAGACAGATGTTTCTTAAGCTCGTGTCAATCATGTTTAAGCTGTTGTTAAGTAGTATTCTGTTCACATAAGATGTCATTGAAGTCCCTTTGGTTTTGTCCATTCTTTTATACATTGTAATGTAGAGCAAACTATTAGCCTTAGTCACATCATTATCAAAATGCTTGCCACATTTAGTATCTTCCTTGGCTGAGATTGACAATAAAATGTCTGCAGACACAATCATAACTTTTGAATATTATTTAACTTCAGGGCTGTATCAAGTGTCTCAGAGTAATATTAGTGTGTGGATTTTAGGATCAGTTTTTCCTTTTAGATCACAATGAAAAATATAACATGGGCAAGGGGGTTTCTGATCCAAGATTAGCACTCCTAATCTGAGACAATTGATACTTACACAGCCCAATTCTGATTTTTTTCTTCTTCTCACTAATTGGTCTTTTGATCAGGTCTGAAAAAGATGTGGTTGTGATTGGTAAAAATATCAGAATTGGGCTGACTGTCTAAACGCAGCCATACGGCCGCAGATGTTTTGTTGGTTTCTTTTTAATATGCTGTATGCATGGGTTCAACCCAATTCATTACATTATGCCAACTGAAAGACCTTGGGTCGGTTCTTGGACCAGTCCTTCAGATATTGATTGTTTATAATGAACTATTTTAGTGAGCTAGTAGGAGTAGTGCAGCTCAGTACAAAGCCTATTGTTGTTGATCTATGGCTTAGTGATCAGTGGAATAGGGTTTTTATCTGAGTAAGGAAACTGAACTCATCAGGCTTTTGTATTTTCCCACATCAATCACAACAGAGAAAACACCCTTTGGGAAAACAAGGTTCTGATCCCTCCCTCTCCCATCTCCATGGGACTTCTTATTGGTTCTGACACACCACACAGCTCTCTTTGAACCCACGTAACCCAGGCTCCCTTCATAAACATCCTCATTAGCAAACAACCCACATTCCTTATGAAGCCGCTGCACCGCCCCTTTCTCTATCTCTCTCATATTAGCCTGGCCAAGCACCTAGTGGTTTCCCTGAACTGGCCCTGTGAGGTAAGGGAATCTCCTGATCACATTCCTTAATGTGGCCTCCACACCCCAGTGAGAAAGAGTTTTCCTGAATAAAAACAACTTATGAATAGCACGTCTATTTCTGGGTTGGAGAATACCTTTTGTATTCCTGTTGTTCTTTCCTGTAGTACAGCTCAGTGGCATGGCCAATCGTCTGTAAGGAGCATGAAGGTAAGGAGCATGCTGCCTCCTACTGGAAATAAAGAGTCTCCCTCGGCTCAATAAAGAGTTTGTGTCCTTCCTGGAGAAAAGGTAGGATCAGTTGTGTGTATTCATGGAAGCCAAGCTTCCCCCAAAAATGTACCTAGAAAAAAATCTAAATATAGAATAATGTATCTTTCGCCTCGGTTTCATAATTTTCCTTCAATTCGCTAGAGGCTGAATGAATCTCACAGAAGAAAGAATTGGAGCGGGCGAAACAGCGTCCCCTGTCTCTACGTGTGAATTGTCCTGGCTGAAGGAAAGGGAAGCGAGTTTGGAATTGTCGTATTTTTCAAATCGCATTGAGGGCATACGTCAATGACAGAAACAATTTGAATTGTTGCATCTCGTTGTGTTACTGTTCTTCAGTGTCTCGCTAGCTAGCTAAATGTGGGCCTTTCCAAAATTAGTTATGGATGTAGATAGGGATTTGGACTTGTGGTTATGATTTATAACGGCGATTCTGAACTAAACATGAATTCATACATTGTTGTACTACTGACCTGAGAGGATGGAAGTTCAATATGTAGCTCGGCGTAGAAGGCTAACGTTAACTAGCTAATGTTGCCCATTGATGGAAGATAGGCTAGCGAGCAAGCATTTAGCCAGGTAGCCTAGGACAACAAAAAACCTAAATATTGTATTGTATGACATAGTGATAGACCGTTTCGTCAACATGAGAGGTGGATTGCATTGGCGTTTCTCTACAAGTAGGGTGAGAACATGTTCTATTTGCACTCACACACATACAAATCAGAACCATGTAACCATATTCGGCTTACGTTGATTGGACCAAATAGTTTATGGTCTCTTTTAGTTGTCACTGTATTAAACTTGGCAGAGATTATTTGATGTTGAAATGGTGCTGGCATACAAGAGGCAGCTCATGTTTTCTTTGCGACTTTCGGTAACTGTGGTTCTAAATCAATAGTTGTTTAGTGGTCCCAAAATGTTTCCGCCGTTAACTTGCTTGACCATTCTTTGTGGACTTCACCTGACTGAGGTTGGTATCCGGTTTTGTGATAAAACAAAAAGGTGTAGTTGAATTTATTCTGCCACTGTTTTGTCTCCGCCTTTAGTTTTGTCTCCGCCTTTAGGCCACCAAGGTAAATGACAGTTTCAGGTTGGATATGCGACAGGTTGGATATTCGCCTATAGTTTTCCTTATGTCCACCAACAGCAGTTAGGGACCGTCAACATAGTGACAAATCACATTTTTCACATTTCAATATCTCTTTAACCATTACTCCAAACACTTTCAAAACTGGTTGTAGCTAACCCGATGGCATAGACACACATTGTACACCCTTTAGTTTGTCAATTTAAAAAACATTTTTGTTTTTTAATCTCACATGGTTTTACATTAATTTTTCAAAATGTTGAATTTCAATAGCTCCTTGGTCATCTGACCTAGTGACTTCCAACAAGGTTCAGAATGTCCACTCAGTGGGCCTACACATTGTTCACCCTTTAGTTTGTCCATTTTCATCTCACGTGGTTTTACTTGAATTTTTCAACATTTTACAATAGCTCCTTGGTCATGTGACCTAATGTCTGCTGACTACTCTTCTATATTGCACACTCTTGTTTGTGTACTGTAAAATCACGCGGTGTAACGTACATTTTTCATAATTTCAAATTTGCAATAGCTCCTTGGTCATGTCAATTACACACCTAAGAAGTGTGCAGTGGATATACACCCATATTGCATAACCTCTAGTCATGTATCTTCTATATTGTTGTACATTAATATTAGTTTGACAATTAGGGGGTTCAGTCCAGTGTTGTGTTTACCCTTTTTAATATTTATCTACAATAATTGGTAGTTCTAAGTACTTATTTTTAACAATAGGAGAGCGACAGATATCTCCTTTCGTCGTTAATATCAACCATAAAGGAAAAGGGCAAAGTACGAGAGTTATGCTATTAATTGTCCAAAGCAGGGATGGAGATTGAGCTAGTGAGGTAGGCTGGTCAATACATATACTGAACATGTAACCACAGTAATGGTGGCCAGTAAAACAATGAATAAAAATATAATATTGACAAATTAAACATTGTAGACCTTTAATCTTTTCCAACATGTCAACAGACACTTAACTTCAATTAAGTATGAAACATTTCACCGTGTTAACTTTCTCTTTATCCCTGGTTGATGCATGTCAGAGCCTCTTCAGTGTGGATGGGGTATAGCATACATTTTCAACAACAAAGACTGTACTTCCAGTTTGTGTTCTTTACTCTGTTGAACTCTTTTGTCTTCATTCCTAGTTACAGCACATGGAACCACCGTTGGCATGCAAAACAAAGTGTAACACGTTATAAATAATATCAATGCAGTATGACGAATTAGCCATCCATTGTGTTATATCATAAATTGCCTTACATGCTGTCACTGTTGTCAAAAGATTTTAAGCATGTTAAATAAAGTTACTAACCCAGTCAGTCTTTGGGCCACATCCAGGTTCTTTATCAGTGGCACACATGAAGGAGTTGTTGGCTTTGTTGAACTCTGAAATCATAGTCATGAACTGAATATATGGCTGTCCCACACATCTACATCAAAATAAAGAATTTACATTTACTTTGAATTAAATGTCATTACCTGACATTTTTTGTATATCCTCAGCCATTTCTTTTCACAGTTGCTCCATATGTTTTTGAAGGTTCCTTATGAATTTGGGAGGGGATGTTGGGGAAGTTCTGTGCAACTTCCTTGGCCATCTACACCAAAAAATAAAATGAGTTTTTGACCTAATTGTCACATAACAGCTAACCATTCATTATTGAAAATATAACTATCAAACCTGCATTACAAAGACCCCACAGCTGAAGGTGTCCTGCTGCATGGTGGGAGTTATTTCCCCTCCTTTACACTTTCTGTCCACCCAGTCGTCTTTTCCATGGCAGGCTCTTCTCATTTTGAAGTATTCTCTTTTTTTATGTAAAAATAATGTAATTCTGATTAGTTAGAGGCAAATGAATACACAAGCCAAATTTGTATGCCGTTTTCCTTAACACTATAATCTAGTAGTAGTTTATTAGTAGAGGTAATTTCCTTTATGCCCCATTCTACACACCTAAATTATAGGCACTGAACCATTTACAGGACAATAAAAGTAGCATATAGGATCCAACCCTATCACAGAGTGAATAAATGTACAGTCGTGGCCAAAAGTTTTGAGAATGAGACAAATATTAATTTTCACGAAGTCTGCTGCCTCAGTTTGTATGATGGCAATTTGCATATACTCCAGAATGTTATGAAGAGTGATCAGATGAATTGCAAAGTCCCTCTTTGCCATGCAAATGAACTGAATCCCCCAAAAACATTTCCACTGCATTTCAGCCCTGCCACAAAAGGAACAGCTGACATCATGTCAGTGATTCTCTCGTTAACACAGGTGTGAGTGTTGACGAGGACAAGACTGGAGATCACTCTGTCATGCTGATTGAGTTCGAATAACAGACTGGAAGCTTCAAAAGGAGGGTGGTGCTTGGAATCATTGTTCTTCCTCTGTCAATCATGGTTACCTGCAAGGAAACACATGCCATCATCATTGCTTTGCACAAAAAGGGCTTCACAGGCAAGGATATTGCTGCCAGTAAGATTGCACCTAAATCAACCATTTATCGGATCATCAAGAACTTCAAGGAGAGCGGTTCAATTGTTGTGAAGAAGGCTGCAGGGCGCCCAAGAAAGTCCAGCAAGCGCCAGGACCGTCTCCTAAAGTTGATTCAGCTGTGGGATTGGGGAACCACCAGTACAGAGCTTGCTCAGGAATGGCAGCAGGCAGGTGTGAGTGCATCTGCATGCACAGTGAGGCGAAGACTTTTGGAGGATGGCCCGGTGTCAAGAAGGGCAGCAAAGAAGCCACTTCTCTCTAGGAAAAACATCAGCGACAGACTGATATTCTGCAAAAGGTACAGGGATTGGACTGCTGAGGACCGGGGTAAAGTCATTTTCTCTGATGAATCCCCTTTCTGATTGTTTGGGTCATCCGGAAAAAAGCTTGTCCGGAGAAGACTAGGTGAGCTCTACCATCAGTCCTGTGTCATGCCAACAGTAAAGCATCCTGAGACTATTCATGTGTGGGGTTGCTTCTCAGCCAAGGGAGTGGGCTCACTCACAATTTTGCCTAAGAACACAGCCATGAATAAAGAATGGTACCAACACATCCTCCGAGAGCAACTTTTCCCAACCATCCAGGAACAGTTTGGTGACGAACAATGCCTTTTCCAGCATGATGGAGCACCTTGCCATAAGGCAAAAGTGATAACTAAGTGGCTCGGGGAACAAAACATCAATATTTTGGGTCCATGGCCAGGAAACTCCCCAGACCTTAACCCCATTGAGAATTTGTGGTCAATCCTCAAGAGGCTGTTGGACAAACAAAACCCCACAATTCTGACAAACTCTAAGCATTGATTATGCACGAATGGGCTGCCATCAGTCAGGATGTGGCTCAGAAGTTAATTGACAGCATGCCAGGGCAGATTGCAGAGGTCTTGAAAAAGAAGGTTCAACACTGCAAATATTGACTCTTTTCATCAATTTCATGTAATTGTCAATTAAAGCCTTTGACACTTATGAAATGCTTGTAATTATACTTCAGTATTCCATAGTAACATCTGACAAAATATCTAAAGACACTGAAGCAGCAAACTTTGTGGAAGTTAATATTTGTGTCATTCTCAAAACTTTTGGCCACGACTGTAGAGCGTTTGTAGACTTTAAGGAAAAAAAAATAAGTGACCGTTTCATCAGTACGTGCTTAAAGAAAGTCATATCACAAAGATCACAGATGACAGTGCCCACCAAATCTGTGACAATAGAGAACGAATTGTAAGCACCAAAGTGCGTTTGTCAAAATAATATCTGAAAATGTCAGTTGTTGAACATAATACTTCTATTTGCAATAGCAATTTATGATATGCAGTTGAGGAATATTCCATGTACCAACACTACATGTAGGACGGACATAAGACATTCCCACATACAGTATTTAAAAAATATTTTTTTATTTCGCCTTTATTCAACCAGGTAAGCCAGTTGAGAACAAGTTCTCATTTACAACTGCAACCTGGCCTAGATAAAGCAAAGCAGTGTGACACAAACAACAACACAGAGTTACACATGGAATAAACAAATGTACAGTCAATAACACAATACAAAAGTCTATATACTGTGTGTGCAAATTAAGTAAGATTAGGGAGGTAAGGCAATAAATAGGCCGTAGTGGCAAAATAATTACAATTTTGCAAATAAACACTGGAGTGAGATGTGCAGAAGATGAATGTGCAAGTAGAGATACTGTGGTGCAAAGGGGGGGGGGAATAAATGTAAGTAAAATAAATAAATAAATAACAATATGGGGATGAGGTAGTTGGATGTGCTATTTACAGATGGGCAACGTACAGGTGCAATGATTTGTAAGCTGCTCTGACAGCTGATGCTTAAAGATAGTGAGGGAGACATGAGTCTCCAACTTCAGTGATTTTTGCAATTCGGTCTAGTCATTGGCAGCAGAGAACTGGAAGGAAAGGTGGCAAAAGGAGGAATTGGCTTTGGGGGTGACCAGTGAAATTTACCCGTGCTGGAGCATGTGCTATGGGTGGGTGCTGCTATGGTGACCAGTGAGCTGAGATAAGGCAGGGCTTTACCTAGCAAGGACTTATAGATGACCTGGAGCCAGTGGGTTTGGCAACGAATATGAAGCGAAGGCAAGCCAACGAGAGCATACAGGTCGCAGTGGTGGGTAGTATATGCGGATTTGTTGACGAAAAGGATGGCACTGTGATAGACTGCATCCAATTTGTTGAGTAGAGTGTTGGAGGCTATTTTGTAAATGACATCGCCGAAGTCAAGGATCGTCAGTTTTACGAGGGTATGTTTGCCAGCATGAGTGAAGGATGCCATGTTGCGAAATAGGAATCCGATTCTAGATTTAATTTTGGATTGGAGATGCTTAATGTGAGTCTGGAAGGAGAGTTTACAGTCTAATCAGACACCTAGGTAATTGTAGTTGTCCACATATTCTAAGTCAGAACCATCCAGAGTAGTGGTGCTATGCAGGTGGGCAGATGCGGGCAGCGATCGGTTGAAAAGCATGCATTTAGTTTTACTTGCATTTAAGAGCAGTTGGAGGCCACGGAAGGAGAGTTGTATGGCATTGAAGCTCGTTTGGAGGTTAGTTAACACAGTGTGCAAAGAAGGGCCAGAAGTATACAGAATGGTGTCGTTTTCGTAGAGGTGGATCAGAGACTCACCAGCAGCAAGAGCGACATCATTGATGTATACAGAGCAGAGAGTCGGCCCAAGAATTGAACCCTGTGGCATCCCCATAGAGACTGGCAGAGGTCTGGATAACATGCCCTTCCATTTGACACACTGAACTCTATCTGAGAAGTAGTTGGTGAACCAGGTGAGACAGTCATTTGAAAAACCAAGGCGGTTCCTTCTGCCGATAAGAATGCTGTGATTGACAAGAGTCGAAAGCCTTGGCCAGGTCGATGGATTCACAGTATTTCACAGTACTTCACAGTATTGTCTTTTGTCGATGGCGATTATGATATTGTTTAAGACCTTGAGCATGGCTGAGGTGCACACATGACCAGCTTGGAAACCAGATTGCATAGCGGAGAAGGTACGGTGGGATTCGAAATGGTCGGTGATCTGTTTGTTAACTTGGCTTTCGAAGACCTTAGAAAGGCAGGGTAGGATAGATATACAGTGGGGCAAAATGGAGCGTTTGACTGTGATGAGGGGTGGTCGTTTACCGCGGACCCATTACTGACGCAGGCAATGAGGCAGTGATCGCTGAGATCCTGGTTGAAGACAGCAGAGGTGTATTTAGAGGACAGGTTGGTCAGGATGATATCTATGAGGGTGCCCAAGTTTACGGATTAGGGGTTGTACCTGGTAGGTTCCATGATAATTTGGGTGAGATTGAGGGCATCTAACTTAGATTGTAGAACGGCCGAGGTGTTAAGCATGTCCCAGTTTAGGTCACCTAACATTACAAACTCTGAAGATAAATGGGTGGTAATTAATTCACATATGGTGTCCCGGGCGCAGCTGGGGGCTGAGGGGGATCTGTAACAAGTGGCAACAGTGAGAGACTTATTTCTGGAAAGGTGGATTTTTAAAAGTAGAAGCTCGAACTGTTTGGGCACAGACCTGGATAGCATGACAGAACTCTGCAGGCTGTCTCTGCAGTAGATTGCAACTCCATCCCCTTTGGCAGACCTGTATACACATACATAAAGGCATTTCTCAGTTATGATTTTACCACTCAGAATCCAGAATGGATATGACAATGGGGCCAGCACAGGATGTAATACACGCTTACAACAATCTACTTTTTGATCTTCTTGACTTGTTATCTGGCAAACTGCTACTATGTGTCAAGAAAAGAGCCCCAATTAGGGGTTAGTGTACTCCATTAAAAAAGGGCTGGTTTAGATTAAAAACTATTGCCCTGTGTCCCCGTTCATAGAGAGACTAGTCAGTGGTAGAATTGAGTTGTCACTTTATAGGCCCAAACACCCATAGACCCACAAGGTTGAGGTTACTCATGGACAGTAATTAGTAATATTTTTTTTTTGCATTGTGTCTTCTAACTGTCCAAGAATAGGATCCAAAGTGTTAGGAAATATTTGTTCCCATAAATCCAAAGGAGGATGTCTCTCCTCATACCTCTGGCACTTTAGTCAGACTGCCAGACTCTGCACCACAGAGCCAATCGGGAGAGAATACATACAGGTCAATGGTGCCAATTAAAAGTCAAGGGGTGTGTCTGTGCCTTTTGGAGTACTCTCTCTTTACAGAGAACCCCTGTGGTTCAAGTCTGCTCTGCGCATGTCTGAAAGTGACAGAGCCAGCAGCCAAGAGAGTTTTTCACAGTGTCATAAAAAGTATTACACTTAGGAATGTATGTAAAATGCTAATATGTATTAGATCCAGTACAATGGAATAACTAAGACCTGAATTTGAATGCACCGTGTTCCGATTCCTCCTATTCTTTCTGTCCACCAGGGTCAACCAAAAACACTTGGCCTAATGGTTCTTGCAGATACTGGGGAAGCAATATAGAAATGTATTGATCCCTTAAATGATTTTACTATTAAATGACCTATATCACAACCCTCATACCTCTTCACAAAAATGTACCTAAATCAATTTTGGAAAAAAGATTTTACACACAAAAGACATAGGAATTTATTTTCCCAGTTAGAAATAGTAGGCCATGCATCAAATAATTATTTTCATCAGAAAAAACGAACCCTCAAATGAAATATTTAATTTTGTAAGTTGTCTGCAGTTGGCTTGTTGTGAATGCACTCAAATATCAAGTCATTATCAGGTTATGTAAACTGCGATCTAATACTCAACGTAGAAGGATTTGTCTTAATGTACAGTATATGAAAGTGTTGCTATAAAATGGATTCTTTCACCTTATCAAGCTCACTCTGACTGACAAATCACTGCTTATTACTGTGATTTAAAAGAGCATATGAAACATTGTTTTTCACGAGGCCTACCTGTGCACCTTCCTTTAAGCACCTCTGTTTGTGAACACCTCTCCTGTCCTTGATCCATTCCACATACAGCCATTTGCGGATCTTTTCAGTGTCCATGTGAAAGATAGTTATTGAGAGGATGGAACATTTGTTGACTTAAATGTTTTTTTTTTAATCACCCATGTAAAATGAAGGCCTGCAAAGCTTACAGATTTAAGTTTTAATAGCATGAGATGAAAGTAGACAGACATCAGAGTGTGCAATATAGAAGAGTAGTCAGTGGACATTCTGAACCTTGTTTGAAGTAAGTATGTCACATGACCAAGGAGCTATTGAAATTTGAATGTAAAAAAAGTTTGTACTTTGCTCACGCTCCCTAACTAATTCAACTAGGAATACAAGACGCTGCTCACATTTCCACATATTTATTAGCTTTGGAAAGCAAAATCATGTCTAAATCGTGAAAATAAGACATGTGCAATGTTGTGCGCAATTTTTCCAACATCATGACACTCATTTGGAGTCTGTGGCTGAAGTGGTTTGAAAGCTATTGAGGTTTGAAAGCGCGAATATCCGTCAAATATCGAACTTGAAACTGTCTTTACCTCGGTCTTTAGGCCTATATATCACGGTCGCAAGGCTTGTTAATTAATTACACTGCTTGCTCTATAACCTGTTATCACAACACAGATTTTAATACGGGGGGGGGGGGGGGGGGCTTGGCTTCCCCAGTGATTTTACCAACGCACCGCTACAGGGAAGCAGACTGTTTTTTTTAAAATTTTTTATCAAATACCATGGAATATGCTTGCTCAGATTATTTGTTTATGGTCTTCTGTGGATGTAAAATATAAACGTAACATGTAAAGTGTTGATCCCATGTTTTATGAACAGAGATAAAAGATCCAATTAATGTTCCATACGCATTTCTCTCAAATTTAGTTCACTGTTGGTGAGCATGTCTCCTTTGCCAACATACTCTAGCCACCTGTCGTGACTTTGTATTAGTTAATGTGATGACTGTTGCTCATCGAATGGTTACAAGTTTCTAATTACGTGATTAACTGAATCAAGCCATTATTAACTCATTAACCTGGGGCACCATGGGAAAACTAGTTTTTATTCAGTTTCTATTTTCCAAATTAACTCAAAGAATATCAGAATATCGATTTTACAACAGCCGCTAATTAACCAGTTGCCTTTAACAATCTCGTTCTGAACGTCGTATTGCCCGTGAATCTGCACGGACCTGGGTCTCACTAATGAATTCGTACCACACCGATCTTAGTTGAATATTTATTTACTAAAAAACTAAAATGATGATAAAATATACACATAGACAAAACACATTATAGGCTATTGATTAGAACTTAGTATAACGGGCACACACACTATGGCACGTGTTACCCACAATGGGAATTTCAAAAGAGAGAGAGAAAAAGAAGTACACAAGAGAAATATACATTTGGTGAATTTGTCAGCTATGCTATTCTAACCCTAGCCTTGCCCAAACTGCCGCTCTTATTGGTCAGAATATAATGATGTAATTACGTGGGGAAGATCTCCGGGGATTCTCTGCATGGACCGTTCCGTTGTTCAATGACGCACTTCTCCTGCGCAACTTCCTGCTCGTCCTCCCGGTGTCAGTGTCCTTTTTGGCTTAGGAGTCTGTTCCCTCACCCCTTTCTCTGGAAGGGGTCTTCTGAGGACAGACCGCTCTGTAGCTCAGAGCTCACAGCATAGGAATGAAACCCTTTAGATACCACGATTCGATGGGAGATGGAGGCTAGGTGGTTCAACTTGAATTCACCCGCTTAGACTGTAGCTTGGGTAGAAAAAGGTAGAAAAGGATGTCTTTGTCCTCAAACTTGCTTTGTGTTCTGGGTTGGTTGACCTTTTTAAATTCTATATTCACAGGTTTTATACCCTTGGGTCAGAAGTGGGCGTAGCCGCCTTTAGGGCAATTCTCTGGGCGTACCAAGTTAATGAGGCAAGGGCTAGGTTTTTCTCAAATCCCATTTTAGACAACTAACTTAACATTTCATCTTCCCCAAAACATTCTCTTTGATTTGGATATTTTCCATACAACTTACAATGTATAAACATCAAACATATACTAGGAAAACCCTTCACATTACAATGTTTTCGTAATAACGTCATCTATTAACCTTTAATAACAGAACAAAAATGACATACATTTTCATATTCCATCTATTGTCATGACCACCATTGTGGCTGACGAAAACCATTGTTCCAAAGTTCCTTTAGTTCGTGTTTAATGTTCTGAGGCTGGTTCTCCATAGTGACAGGACAAAGGAATTTGTCTGTGGCCTGAGATTTACCAGGGGCGTTGGGGGCCATAAAAAACCCCACATTTTCAGACCCCTAGATCTCTCCTCTGTTGGGGTTGAGAGATAATCTGTAGGGTAGTGGTCTCCTGTAATCTGACCTGATCAAGACAGTCATGACCCACCTGAAGCTGATTAAACAGCATGATCATTACAGAGGTGCACCTTGTGCTGGGGACAATAAAAAGGCGAAACTAAAATGTGCAGTTTTGTCACAATGCCACAGATGTTCCAAGTTTTGAGGGAGTGTGCAATTGGCATGCTGACTGCAGGAATCTCCATCAGAGCTGTTACCGCAGACCACGTGTAACCCTGCCTGATGAAACTGAGGAGGTCCGTCTGTAATAAAGCCCTTTTGTGAGGAAAAACTCATTCTGATTGGCTGGGCCTAGCTCCCAAGTGGGTGGGTCTCTGCCCTTCCATGACCACCCATGGCTGCACTCCTGCCCAGTCATGTGAAATCCATAGATTACGGCCTAATTAATTTATTTAGATTGACTGATTTCTGGATTTCCTTCCTGTAACTCAGTAAAAATTTTGAAAATGTTGCGTTTGTATTTTTGTTCAGTAAAGTTACAATGGCAAATATTATTGCAATACATTACAGTACCAGACAAAAGTTGGGATACATCTAATAATTCCAGGGTTTTTCTTTACTTGGACTATTTTCTACATTGTAGAATAATAGTGAAGACATCACAACTATGAAATAAAGCATATGGAATCATGTAGTAACCAAAAAAGTGTTAAACAAATCAAAATATATTTTAGATTGTTCAAAGTAGCCACCCATTGCCTTGACAGCTTTGCACAGTCTTGGCATTCTCTCATCCAGCTGCATGAGGTAGTCACCTGAAATGCAATTCAAATTCAATTAACAGGTGTGCCTTGTTAATTTGTGGAACGTCTTTCCTTCTTAATGCATTTGAGCCAATCAGTTGTGTTGTGACGAGGTAGGAGTGGTATACAGAAGATAGCCCTATTTGGTAAAAGGCCAAGTCCATATTGTGGCAAGAACAGCTCAATTATGCAAATAGAAACTACAGTCCATCATTACTTTAAGACATGGTCAGTCAATCCAGAACATTTCAAGAAGTGCAGTTTAAAAAACCATCAAGTGCTATGATGAAACTGGATCTCATGAGGACCGCCACAGGAAAGGAAGACCCAGTGTTACCACTGCCGCAGAGGTTGAATGCATTAGAGTTACCAGCCTCAGAAATTGTATACCAAATAAATGCTTCATAGAGTTCAGGTAACAGACACATCTCAACATCAACTGTTCAGAGGAGACTGTGAATCAGGACTTTATGGTTGAATTGCTGCAAAGAAACCACTACTAAAGGATGCATAACAATGGACATTAAACCAGTGTTTTTTATCAGTGATTTACTTAGAATTCAAGGCACACTTAACCAGCATGGCTGTTTTGATGTCTTCACTATTATTGTACAATGTAGACAATAGTAAACATAAAGAAAAACCCTTGAATGAGTAGGTGTCCAAACTGTGGACTGATACTGTATATCAATGCATGTTTCATTCCTGCGTTTACATTTTTTTGCTGCAGAAAAAGAATGTCTATTGACATTCTCATGCCTTTAAAAATGTGTGCATGTACTAACAATGTCACATACATGTGTGTGATGTTGATGTGTCCTGTTTGACAGAGGGGCATGCAGGCCTTTGACCTGGCTGTAGATGTAGGCTGTGGGTCGGGTCAGGGAACTGTGCTCATGGCCTCCTCACTTCTCCTCGGTGTTGGGGACCGACGTGATCCCTGCCCAACTGCCCTGGAGCCTTCCACCACCCCTAACATCTCTTACTACAGGTCAGAGTCACCGCCCCTAACATCTCCTACAGGTCAGAGTCCCCGCCCCTAACATCTCCTACATGTCAGAGTCACCGCCCCTAACATCTCCTACAGGTCAGAGTCACCGCCCCTAACATCTCCTACAGGTCAGAGTCACCGCCCCTAACATCTCCTACAGGTCAGAGTCACCGCCCCTAACATCTCCTACAGGTCAGAGTCACCGCCCCTAACATCTCCTACAGGTCAGAGTCACCGCCCCTAACATCTCCTACAGGTCAGAGTCACCGCCCCTAACATCTCCTACAGGTCAGAGTCACCTCCCCTAACATCTCCTACAGGTCAGAGTCACCTCCCCTAACATCTCCTACAGGTCAGAGTCACCGCCCCTAACATCTCCTACAGGTCAGAGCCACCGCCCCTAACATATCTTACTACAGGTCAGAGTCACCTGCCCTAACATCTCCTACAGGTCAGAGTCGCCGCCCCTAACATCTCCTACAGGTCAGAGTCACCGCCCCTAACATCTCCTACAGGTCAGAGTCACCGCCCCTAACATCTCCTACAGGTCAGAGCCACCGCCCCTAACATATCTTACTACAGGTCAGAGTCACCTGCCCTAACATCTCCTACAGGTCAGAGTCACCGCCCCTAACATCTCCTACAGGTCAGAGCCACCGCCCCTAACATCTCTTACTACAGGTCAGAGTCACCGCCCCTAACATCTCTTACAGGTCAGAGTTACCGCCCCTAACATCTCCTACAGGTCAGAGTCAACGCCCCTAACATCTCCTACAGGTCAGAGTCACCGCCCCTAACATCTCCTACAGGTCAGAGTCACCTCCCCTAACATCTCCTACAGGTCAGAGTCACCGCCCCTAACATCTCCTACAGGTCAGAGTCACCGCCCCTAACATCTCTTACTGGTCAGAGTCACCTCCCCTAACATCTCTTACAGGTCAGAGTCACCGCCCCTAACATCTCTTAACAGGTCAGAGTCACCTCCCCTAACATCTCCTACAGGTCAGAGTCACCGCCCCTAACATCTCCTACAGGTCAGAGTCACCGCCCCTAACATCTCCTGCAGGTCAGAGTCACCGCCCCTAACATCTCTTACAGGTCAGTCACCGCCCCTAACATCTCCTAAAAGGTCGGAGTCACCGCCCCTAACATCTCCTGCAGGTCAGAGTCACCGCCCCAACATCTCCTACAGGTCAGAGTCACCGCCCCTAACATCTCCTACAGGTCAGAGTCACCGCCCCTAACATCTCTTACAGGTCAGACTCACCGCCCCTAACATCTCTTACAGGTCAGACTCACCGCCCCTAACATCTCTTACAGGTCAGACTCGCCGCCCCTAACATCTCTTACAGGTCAGAGTCTCGGCCCCTAACATCTCTTACAGGTCAGAGTCTCGGCCCCTAACATCTCTTACAGGTCAGAGTCTCGGCCCCTAACATCTCTTACAGGTCAGAGTCTCAGCCCCTAACATCTCTTACAGGTCAGAGCCAACCCCAGAGGGGAGAGGAGGAAGGTGCACTGGACTGGAGGGTCATGTTTTGTTTTGACTGACACTAACGTGGACTCAAACCCTTTACGTTACAGTCAAAGAATTCGTTTTTTTACAAGTAGGCCTACTAGACTTGTAGGTACAAATCATTTTATTCAGGGTGAAATTGACATGGATTTACCAATACCGTCTGACGGGTGGTCAAAACCACAGTGTGATGGGTACTGTAGGGTTAAAGTCCTTTCTTGATGGGGCGTCAGCGTAGCCTAGTGGTTAGAGCATTGGACTAGTAACCGGAAGGTTGCGAGTTCAAACCCCCGAGCTGACAAGGTACAAATCTGTCGTTCTGCCCCTGAACAGGCAGTTAACCCACTGTTTCCAGGCCGTCATTGAAAATAAGAATGTGTTCTTAACTGACTTGCCTGGTTAAATAAAGGTAAAATAAAAATAAAATGGGGACACAGTGAAATTAGGCCAACGGCCAAGCTGGACAATGGGACTCTTGTCTGCTCAGACTCGTGCATGTTTCCCTCTGGTGACCACATAAAGCTACAACTTCCAATACTATTCTGGAACAGTGCCATCTGAAATACATCTCAGGAACCAAACCAAATCACAAAGTTGTCTGCAAATGCTGGCCTGGTTCCCAATCGGTTCGTGCTCTTTTGCCAAGTCCTATCGTGAACTACTAAAGAAAGTCCCAGAGGAGACCAGGAGACTGTCCACAGACGTCACCCACAGGTTGGTCCCTCACAACATAACCTCCCAAGGCCTTGTTGATGCTGGTTCATAACCTCCCAAGGCCTTGTTGATGCTGGTTCATAACCTCCCAAGGCCTTGTTGATGCTGGTTCATAACCTCCCAAGGCCTTGTTGATGCTGGTTCATAACCTCCCAAGGCCTTGTTGATGCTGGTTGTGCTGTTATATTAACTTTTATACTTAGTAATTGTGTAAAAATGTCAAGGTGTCAGTTAACATGATATCACAGAAACAAGAGGACATTGGGCCTCAAAGCAGAGGGAATAGTATATACAGGGAAAAGTACCTAGCATAGCACTTTCAGTCTCTAGAGGTTTTGCTTCGTGGATACAAGCTTGTTTAGATGACTTTCCAGCATGGGTTTTCATTTTGCGTGTGTGTGAGTGTGTGCGTGTTTATGCCTCTGTATAGGAAGGTGAAGTCAATCACACAATTCTCTATTTACAATTGCTATATTCCAATGATGCAGTGTCTTTAACTACAAAATATTGTCATGACATTTTATTGTTGCCATTATTGAATGTGTCTTTTTGCGTCTGCTTCCATGCCATTTGTATAGCTGCTGCCTGCGCTCTAATAATCTCCCCTGAACAGATCCCCTTTACATAATCATATGCAATTATGTGAGATTTTAGTTCTGGGTGTTTCAAATTAGCACTCTCCGGACTATGGTGCCGTTCCAACTATGGTCACTAGAGGTCAGTGTTTAATCACAGTGAGGGCATCAATGATGCCCTCACTACACGTCAGGACCTGGTCAATGACCTGAAGAGAGCCGGGACCACAGTCTCAAAGAAAACCATTAGTAACACACTACGCCGTCATGGATTAAAATCCTGCAGCGCACGCAAGGTTCCCCTGCTCAAGCCAGCGCATGTCCAGGCCCGTCTGATGTTTGCCAATGACCATCTGGATGATTCAGAGGAGGAATGGGAGAAGGTAATGTGGTCTGATGAGACAAAACTAGAGCTTTATGGTCTAAACGCCACTCGCCGTGTTTGGAGGAAGAAGAAGGATGAGTACAACCCCAAGAACACCATTCCAACCGTGAAGCATGGAGGTGGAAACATCATTCTTTGAGGGTGCTTTTCTGCAAAGGGGACAGGACGACTGCACCGTATTGAGGGGAGGATAGATGGGGCCATGTATCGCGAGATCTTGGCCAAGAACCTCCTTTCCTCAGTAAGAGCATTGAAGATGGGTCGTGGCTGGGTCTTCCAGCATGACAACAACCCGAAACACACAGCCAGGGTAACTAAGGAGTGGCTCCATAAGAAGCATCTCAAGGTCCTGGAGTGGCCTAGCCAGTCTCCAGACCTGAACCCAATACAAAATCTTTGGAGGGAGCTGAAAGTCCGTATTGCCCAGCGACAGCCCCGAATCCTGAAGGATCTGGAGAAGGTCTGTATGGAGGAGTGGGCCAAAATCCTTGCTGGAGTGTGTGCAAACCTGGTCAAGAACTACAGGAAACGTATGATCTCTGTAATTGCAAACAAAGGTTTCTGTACCAAATATTAAGTTCTGCTTTTCTCAAATACTTATGTCATGCAATAAAATGCTAATTAATTACTTAAAAATCATACAATGTGATTTTCTGGATTTTTGTTTTAGATTCCGTCTCTCACAGTTGATGTGTACCTATGATAAAAAATTACAGACCTCTACATGCTTTGTAAGTAGAAAAACCTGCAAAATCGGCAGTGTATCAAATACTTGTTCTCCCCGCTGTACTTCTTAGGCTACCTATGTTACTTCCTATTGTTGTAGCTAGCCAGTTAGTGAATCTGTCTGTGTTAGCCATGTGTTCTGACTCTGATCCTGTATGACACTATCCACAGATGACCCAAAGTGACAGACCCCTCCACCTCTGGTCTTCTTCAACTGGGTCATATGAGTCTGTCAGGCCTCTGGTAAAGCCTGGTCCTAGACCATTAGATACAGTCCACATCCTGAAGTTATGACCATGATCTTATATGACACACAGGTTTTACTCTGGTCCTAGACCAGTAGACTATGGTCCTCATCAGGTTGTCACAACATAATCTTGTATGACAGACAGCTGTCACTCTTCTAAAGGTCTGTCCTGTCTCCTGTTAGTGGAAACACTGTCTAGCAAACACAATGAAAACTGTGACACATATCAGCCAAATTTGCAGTAGGGGTCTGTCTACACCCAGATCTGACCTTATCTTCGTACCCTTTTCCTAAGCAACATTGGCCTATATAGCGCCTATCTTAATATTCTGTAAACTGAATCCTGGCAGGGAGGAAGAGCCAAGAGAGAGTGCTGGTGACTTTTATTTGTAGCAGGAAATGATGTTGGCTGCAGTGTTGACTGACTGACTGGTTGGCTTGTTTCTAATCTAACTTGGGTCAAATCCACATTGGGGTGTAAATATTGAAAATTGTTTTCCCCTGCCTGCCAGTATCACAGTGTGTTGAAATGTCACAATGGTGGTCTGACCAGCAGAAATACCATAGGCAAACATAGTTTGACAAAATACTGTTTTTGATTGCCTATTAAGTTTGAGTTTTTGGTTCATGACTGATGACACTGACTGTATAAAAAAATACGTTTCCATGCCTGTTATCATCATTTCAAAATGAAAAAACTGCAAAAACTCAATAGCAGAAATGCGATGAGTTTTTTTCCTTTCACCATCTGAAAACAAGCTTTGCACTCTGTCCTGTTCTATAATTCATTCTTAGGATGAAAACAGTTTGTATTTTTGCAGAGGTTTTATTTGTTTAGCTTATGCTTTTTATTAATTCAGTGAATACAATTTCCTCAGACCCCGAAAGGCAATAAAAATAATCCATCATTGGATATATTTGATTTAAATGTCAGTCACCTTCTCTTTTCAATGGCTCAGCCTTGGTTCCTTTTTTTCTTTATTCAAACATGGAGTTGTCCATTGTTATATGCTCATATCATCTGTTGTATTGTTCTTTCCCTTTGAGATATTTTTTTATGATACTAAATCATGGAGTCTCTCACAGCTCTGTATTATCACCAACATAAATAGGGATGAATGAAGATCTCTCTGTGTGTATAAGCCTGCATGTGTGTATCTGTGTGATAAGATGTAGAGAGAGAGAGAGAGAGGATGTCACGGGAGCTTGTCCTACCTGTATGGGCATAGCGGGGGACATAATTACCTCCATCTGTAGAAACAATCCCAGAAGAAACAGTAAATAACATTGCCTTAGGAAAATATGCCTCTCCATACCCCTTGAGTCCATCACAATGTTTGGTAAAATATAGCCAACCAGAACATTCAATAGAAAGTGGGTTCCACTCCTGGAACAAAATAAGCAGCTTGCTGTGCCAGATTTCCACCCCCACAAATCATGGAAAGTGTGTGTGTCTGTGTGTGTCTGTGTGTGTGTGTGATATAGGGCAGGGAACAGCGGGTTGTTTCGCATCCATACTTTCTCTGAATAAGGGGGCCAAACTGGGGCAAAAGAGGGATGAACTCCTATCCTTCAGTCCCACATCACTTCTGGAGCCACAGTCACACCAGGGTATAAGAGTGAGTCCAGACCAGGACCAGACCACAGGAGTAATAAATGTATAGATACACCCTCAGTTCTGGGACATTTATTATCATTGGGGCCTCAGAGTCTACAGAATAATGCTGACTCATAAGAACAAAAGTATAATAAATCTGACCCCTAGCCTGCTCTGTGGCTGTATATCGTGGAAGTGGATGGCCATTAATCAGACACTGACTTGTCGTGAACACATGTTGTTTGAGAGAGAGAGCAGAGAGCAGACCCTCATTGCACCAAGTCGTATTTGCTTTGTGAGAGGGCCAATTGGCTAGTAGCTCTATCATGGAACTGATGATGACATAGAGGGGAAAGCATTGACATCTCATTCAATGTTGGTGAAAAGATTACGCTTTTAAGAAAATAGATTGAATTGCATTCTTATGTGTTGTTCACAGCAGCAGATTTCAACAAACAAAAAGTATGAGTTCCTCACTTCAGCAATGACTGAAATGCCTGAATACTGCTGAAACCCCCATAGATGCTAAATAGGGATTTTAGAGATAAGAAATACATTGTTTCAGCTACTGCACTGAGGCCCTTCTTATCAACATTCCCAAAATGTAAACTAAGGGTGGCAGCCTTGCTGAAGAAATAATCCCTTTGGAAAGGGTGGGTAGCCGAAGACCATTGTGTCATTGTTAGAATGAGCGGTTCAGGATTGAGGGATTCTCTGCTGCAGATGCATGATATGAAATGCAAAGAGGAACTGGCTGGCCAGCCTCCTGATAACATCTTTCCAATTATAACAGCACTTCTCTCCAACATCTTCGTCTGATTCCAACAAGTGGCAAAAACAACATAGAAAAGCAGTGCTGGCTCGCAGAACTTTTTATTTGAGGTTTATTTGGATCGTGGATTGCTCCTATTCTCTCATGCTCATAATCTCCAAGTTTTTATTTAGCTCTGCTGCCTGTAACATTGGGTAAAACAGAAAAGTTATGACTTGGCATTAACAGACAGTGAAGCCCCATTCATGAGACACCAAATGCTGGCCTTGACAGTCAGAACAAGAGGGCACTGTTGCTTGGGAATCGGAACTGACATTGGTACGGAAACCCAAACACTCCATGTCTTGTGTCAGTGTGTGTGAATATAGTAGGCTTATGAAGCATTGTGAGGTTTGGGTCATTTCTAGTATTTAGAAGTTAGCTGAGGCTGTTAGCTTTTGTGAATGGGTGAGGAAAAGCAAGGTTTTTTCCTACAAAACTATTTACATTTTCTAATAAAAAAAAGTAAAATGTTATCTCTTTGGACTGTTTTGAGGCCACTCACTCGTGGACAGCGCCGATGGCCTGGAAGAGGCAGCGGATACCGTCTCTGAGGACATCCGTTTCTGTGAAGATCTCGTTATTCAAAAGAAAGTCAACATCTTCCCCAATAGTAAACTGTGGGTAACTTAGGAATTAAAAGAGCTCCTCAACCAGAAAACAAATGTGTTTAAACCAGGTGGCAGGAAAGAGGTAATGAAAAATATTAAGGCAAATCAAAGGCAAAATCAAGTAGTGAAAGGCAGCATACAAAGACAAATTAGAAAACCTTTTCAAGGACAAGGACATTTGGAAAGCCTGGTAAGTGCTACATATCATCACAGGCTACAAACCAAAGAGACATTGTGTGACCGTTGAAAATAACCTTGCTTTTGCAAATCCTTTGAACAGTTTCTATTGTACAGTCGTGGCCAAAAGTTTTGAGAATTACACAAATATTAATTTTCACAAAGTTTGCTGCTTCAGTGTCTTGAGATATTTTTGTCAGATGTTACTATGGAATACTGAAGTATAATTGCAAGCATTTCATAAGTGTCAAAGGCTTTAATTGACAATTACATGAAGTTGATGCAAAGAGTCAATATTTGCAGTGTTGAACCTTCTTTTTCAAGACCTCTGCAATCCACCCTGACATGCTGTCAATTAACTTCTGGGCCACATCCTGACTGATGGCAGCCCATTCTTGCATAATCAATGCTTGGAGTTTGTCAGAATTTGTGGGGTTTGTTTGTCCAACAGCTTCTTGAGGATTGACCACAAGTTCTCAACGGGATTAAGGTCTGGGGAGTTTCCTGGCCATGGACCCAAAATATTGATGTTTTGTTCCCCGAGCCACTTAGTTATCACTTTTGCCTTATGGCAAGGTGCTCCATCATGCTGGAAAATGCATTGTTCGTCACCAAACTGTTCCTGGATGGTTGGGAGAAGTTGCTCTCGGAGGATGTGTTGGTACCATTCTTTATTCATGGCTGTGTTCTTAGGCAAAATTGTGAGTGAGCCCACTCCCTTGGCTGAGAAGCAACCCCACACATGAATGGTCTCAGGATGCTTTACTGTTGGCATGACACAGGACTGATGGTAGCGCTCACCTTGTCTTCTCCGGACAAGCTTTTTTCCGGATGCCCCAAACAATCGGAAAGGGGATTCATCAGAGAAAATGACTTTATCCCAGTCCTCAGCAGTCCAATCCCTGTACCTTTTGCAGAATATCAGTCTGTCCCTGATGTTTCTCCTGGAGAGAAGTGGCTTCTTTGCTGCCCTTCTTGACACCAGGCCATCCTCCAAAAGTCTTCGCCTCACACCTGCCTGCTGCCATTCCTGAGCAAGCTCTGTACTAGTGGTTCACCGATCCCGCAGCTGAATCAACTTTAGGAGATGGTCCTGGCGCTTGCTGGACTTTCTTAGGCGCCCTGAAGCCTTCTTCACAACAATTGAATTGCTCTCCTTGAAGTTCTTGATGATCCGATAAATGGTTGATTTGGATGACGGCATGTGTTTCCTTGCAGGTAAACATGGTTGACAGAGGAAGAACAATGATTCCAAGCACCACCCTCCTTTTGTAGCTTCCAGTCTGTTATTGGATCTCAATCAAATCAAATCAAATTTTATTTGTCACATACACATGGTTAGCAGATGTTAATGTGAGTGTAGCGAAATGCTTGTGCTTCTAGTTCCGACAATGCAGTAATAACCAACAAGTAATCTAACTAACAATTCCAAACTACTGTCTTATACACAGTGTAAGGGGATGTACATAAGGATATATGAATGAGTGATGGTACAGAGCAGCATAGGCAAGATACAGTAGATGGTATCGAGTACAGTATATACATATGAGATGAGTATGTAAACAAAGTGGCATAGTTAAAGTGGCTAGTGATACATGTATTACATAAGGATGCAGTCGATGATATAGAGTACAGTATATACGTATGCATATGAGATGAATAATGTAGGGTAAGTAACATTATATAAGGTAGCATTGTTTAAAGTGGCTAGTGATATATTTACATCATTTCCCATCAATTCCCATTATTAAAGTGGCTGGAGTTGAGTCAGTGTCAGTGTCAGTGTGTTGGCAGCAGCCACTCAATGTTAGTCGTGGCTGTTTAACAGTCTGATGGCCTTGAGATAGAAGCTGTTTTTCAGTCTCTCGGCCCCAGCTTTGATGCACCTGTACTGACCTCGCCTTCTGGATGATAGCGGGGTGAACAGGCAGTGGCTCGGGTGGTTGATGTCCTTGATGATCTTTATGGCCTTCCTGTAACATCGGGTGGTGTAGGTGTCCTGGAGGGCAGGTAGTTTGCCCCCGGTGATGCGTTGTGCAGACCTCACTACCCTCTGGAGAGCCTTACGGTTGAGGGCGGAGCAGTTGCCGTACCAGGCGGTGATACAGCCCGCCAGGATGCTCTCGATTGTGCATCTGTAGAAGTTTGTGAGTGCTTTTGGTGACAAGCCGAATTTCTTCAGCCTCCTGAGGTTGAAGAGGCGCTGCTGCGCCTTCTTCACGATGCTGTCTGTGTGAGTGGACCAATTCAGTTTGTCTGTGATGTGTATGCCGAGGAACTTAAAACTTGCTACCCTCTCCACTACTGTTCCATCGATGTGGATAGGGGGGTGTTCCCTCTGCTGTTTCCTGAAGTCCACAATCATCTCCTTAGTTTTATTGACGTTGAGTGTGAGGTTATTTTCCTGACACCACACTCCGAGGGCCCTCACCTCCTCCCTGTAGGCCGTCTCGTCGTTGTTGGTAATCAAGCCTACCACTGTTGTGTCGTCCGCAAACTTGATGATTGAGTTGGAGGCGTGCGTGGCCACGCAGTCGTGGGTGAACAGGGAGTACAGGAGAGGGCTCAGAACGCACCCTTGTGGGGCCCCAGTGTTGAGGATCAGCGGGGAGGAGATGTTGTTGCCTACCCTCACCACCTGGGGGCGGCCCGTCAGGAAGTCCAGTACCCAGTTGCACAGGGCGGGGTCGAGACCCAGGGTCTCGAGCTTGATGACGAGCTTGGGGGGTACTATGCTGTTCATCGAGCTGTAGTCGATGAACAGCATTCTCACATAGGTATTCCTCTTGTCCAGATGGGTTAGGGCAGTGTGCAGTGTGGTTGAGATTGCATCGTCTGTGGACCTATTTGGGCGGTAAGCAAATTGGAGTGGGTCTAGGGGGTCAGGTAGGGTGGAGGTGATATGGTCCTTGACTAGTCTCTCAAAGCACTTCATGACGACGGAAGTGAGTGCTACGGGGCGGTAGTCGTTTAGCTCAGTTACCTTAGCTTTCTTGGGAACAGGAACAATGGTGGCCCTCTTGAAGCATGTGGGAACAGCAGACTGGTATAGGGATTGATTGAATATGTCCGTAAACACACCGGCCAGCTGGTCTGCGCATGCTCTGAGGGCGCGGCTGGGGATGCCGTCTGGGCCTGCAGCCTTGCGAGGGTTAACACGTTTAAATGTCTTACTCACCTCGGCTGCAGTGAAGGAGAGACCGCATGTTTTCGTTGCAGGCCGTGTCAGTGGCACTGTATTGTCCTCAAAGCGGGCAAAAAAGTTATTTAGTCTGCCTGGGAGCAAGACATCCTGGTCTGTGACTGGGCTGGATTTCTTCCTGTAGTCCGTGATTGACTGTAGACCCTGCCACATGCCTCTTGTGTCTGAGCCGTTGAATTGAGATTCTACTTGGTCTCTGTACTGACGCTTAGCTTGTTTGATAGCCTTGCGGAGGGAATAGCTGCACTGTTTGTATTCGGTCATGTTACCAGACACCTTGCCCTGATTAAAAGCAGTGGTTTGCGCTTTCAGTTTCACGCGAATGCTGCCATCAATCAGCATGACAGAGTGATCTCCAGCCCGTGTCCTCGTCAACACTCACACCTGTGTTAACAAAAGAATCACTGACATATGATGTCAGCTGGTCCTTTTGTGGCAGGGCTGCAATGCAGTGGAAATGTTTTTTGGGTTTATTCAATTTATTTGCATGGCGAAGAGGGACTTTGCAATTAATCTGATCACTCGTCATTGCATTCTGGAGTATATGCAAATTGTCATCATACAAACTGAGGCAGCAGACTTTGTGTCAGTCTCTTAATTGTGTCATTCTCAAACTTTTAGCCACGGCTGTAGGTTTGACATGTGATTTTACATCGCAGCAGAAAGTGGCCTTGGACAGCATACCAGCTGTTGATATACAGATCTCTGTGAATGACGTCAAGCAATACTTTCAACGTGTCAACCCACGATAATCATATGGTACCGACGGCGTCAGCAGCAAGGCACTTCAGGCATGCGCAGACCATCTCGCTTAACTGTTCCTGAAGATGTTCCAGCTGTCACTGAACATATGGCCAATTTACCACAGATAAGGGTTGTTCTTATTCATGACTCAATGCGGAGTGCCTGGAAACAGCCCTTAGTGTCACGCCTGCACCCGCTCCCCCTCCTTGGTGCTCGAGGGAGCCAGGCTGCCGATCACTACGCACACCTGTCACCATCATTACTCACATGGGCGCTCATTGGACTCACCTGGACTTCTTCACGTTGTTGATTGCCCTCTCTATATCTGTCTGTTCCTCAGTTTTGTTCCCTGTGTCAGCATTATTGTCGTAATGTCGTTTTGTTCCCCCCATCCAGACGCCGTTCTTGTTTTGTTTGATGTCCGTTTTCCATCACTCCCTGTACTTACTTCTCATCTCCAGCGTCGGTCCTTACACTTAGCCTTGGTATATTTACCATATATGTAACGGCGTTCTTCGTTTGTAGAAAGAGAGTCGGACCGAAATGCAGCGTGGTGGTTACTCATGTCTTTAATGAAGAAAAGTGACGATACATGAAATAACTATAATAAATACAAAACAACAAACGGAACGTGAAACCTAATTACAGCCTATCTGGTGAAACTACACAGAGACAGGAACAATCACCCACGAAAGACAAAGCGAAACTCAGGCTACCTAAATACGGTTCCCAATCAGAGGCAACGAGAATCACCTGACTGCTGATTGAGAACCGCCTCAGGCAGCCAAGCCTATACAACACCCCTAATCAGCCGCGATCCCAAATACTACAAACCCCAATACGAAATACAATAACATAAACCCCTGTCACACCCTGGCCTGACCAAATATATAACGAAAACACAAAATACAATGACCAAGGCGTGACAATATACCACAAACCCCCGAGGTGCCTTATTGCTATTATGAACTGGTTACCAACGTAATTAGAGCAGTACAAATAAATGTTTTGTCATCCCTGTGTTATACGGTCTGATATACAGCTGTCAGCCAATCAGCATTCAGGGCTTGAACCACCCAGTTTATAAGAACATTTATAAACTGGGTGGTTCGAGCCCTGACTGCAGATTGTCTGAAAGCCATTGTAAATCAGACCGTATACCATGGGTATGAGAAAACATTTATTTTTACTGTTCTAATTACGTTGATAACCAGTTTATAATAGCAATAAGGTACCAAAGGGTTTGTGATATATGGCCAATATACCACTGCTTAGGGCTGTGTTCTAGCACTCCGCATTGCATCGTGTATAAGAACAGCCCTTAGCCGTGGTATATTGGCCATATACCAAACCTCCTCTGGCCTTATTGCTTAGTTAGAAAAGGCAAATAGCCTAGTGAAAATATTATTAATTGACTTCAATAGCTCGTTTAACACCATCCAACCCCACTTACTGGTGTGGTTTCCTTGTGAACCATACTCAACAAGTAAAGTTTAACTCCGCCTTCTCTACATCTAGAATGGTGAACACGGGAGCCCCTCTAGGTTGTGTACTTTCACCGATACAGTACAGCCTGTACTCAAACGACACAGCCCACACATTTCTTTTAATATACAGATGACACCGCTGTTGTGGGTTTCCTCCACCCAGACCAAGCCTCTGTTCAATGTTTTGACAGAGAAACTGCAAAATGTGTCTAGTGATGCGCAGATAACTTTCTTGAAATAAACGTTAAGAAAACAAAAGAGAAGGAAATTGATTTCAGATTAAACAAAACTCCACTACCCTCTACGAAGATCAATGGGGATTCAGTCGATAGAGTGACCACCTATAAGTACCTGGGAATTGAAATAGACAATAAACTGAAATTAAATGACTGTGCCTTTGCAAAGATGAAGAAATTGCAACAATGTTTTTTTTAACGCAAACTGAACCATTATAAAGTCGACTGCCATGTCTTACAAATGTTCTATAAATCTGTCCTGCAGGGTTATGAAACCGTCTTAGGCCTCACAACCCTCTATCTGAGATACCTTCTGCAGCCCTCATCCTCCACATACAACACCCGTTCTGCCAGTCACATTCTGTTTAAGGTCCCCAAAGCACACACATCCCTGGGTCACTTATTTTTTCAGTTCGCTGCAGCTAGCGACTGGAACGAGCTGCAAAAAACACTCAAACTGGACTGTTTTATCTCCATCTCTTCATTCAAAGACAAGACTCAATCATGGACACTCTTACGGACAGTTGTGGCTGCTTCGCATGATGTATTGTATTGTCTGTAACCAATAATGTTTGTATCATGTTTTGTGCTGCTACCATGTTGCTGCCATGTTGTGTTGCTACCATGTTGTTGTCATGTTGTGTTGCTACCATGCTGTGTTTTCATGTGTTGCTGCCATCCTATGTTGTTGTCTTAGTCTTCTCTTTATGTAGTGTTGTGGTGTCTCTGTTGTCGTGAAGTGTGTTTTGTCCTATATTTTTATTACATTTTTTATTTCTAATCCCAGCCCCCATCCCTGCAGGAGGCCTTCTGCCTTTTGGTAGACCGTCATTGTAAATAAGAATTTGTTCTTAACTGACTTGCCTAGTTAAATAAAGGTGAAATAAAAACAGAGTGTGCTGTCCTTTGGTCTGATATGTGTGTTTTTAAACATGCGAGTGCAAGACCAAGTCAAGCTTCAGCGCTTGATAAGGACAGTGGTAAGGATAATTGGTATAGATCAAGAATCAGCTACCAATCTGTACACAAAACTCATCCTCCTAAAACTTGAAAGCATTTTACAGGACAGTACTCATCATCTTCATTCAAAATTCAGTCACAACAGCAGCCGGACAAGAGGATAGAGACTTCTTCAAAGTAAATTAAAACGGATAGCTATATAGACTATTTTATTCCAACTGCCATTAGGCTGTGTAATAGATAGTATTTTGGTCCCTCGAGTATACAGTATATTGCACTTTCACTTTAAAAGTTTAGCTAAAGCACTTTGAATGAATTATATTGTGTCGTTTCTGTGTTTTCATGTTTTATGCACCGTCTCTTTAAGCATATGAGCATATGTGCTTCAAATGACACAACATATTGTGAGATAAAGCCACGATGAACATGCAGGCATATTTTTCCAACAAATAATCACCTTACCATTTAAAAAATAATAAAATATTGTGTTGTCTACAAAACATAATAATGATGTGTTACATATTTTGCCCAACTGTGTTGCCTATTTCCTTTTATTTGTCTAGCGGAACACATGTTTTATTTGATATTTGGCCGGACAACAATAACTAACGGAGCAATCCGTGCACTTCCGTTAATGACACCGGCAGCGGAGTTGTAATAACTGATTGTCAGCTTTTTTACATTTCAGTATTAACATTTCTCATTGTATATTTGAGAGGTTGTTTGGCGACGGAAATTCAGTTTTAATCTGTCGCTGCAGGTGCAGCAAGAGGCTTGATTCCGAGTGTCGTTTGATTATGGTGTAGAGGGAGCGTTTCTCTGAGACAGCAGGTAAACAACGGGGCAGACATTAGCTAGCATGTTCGCCTAGCTTGCTAGCAAGCCAAGTTACATTTCATTCGATAAAAACAACAGCTATATAACTAGATATCTCTGGTAGAAACATACCTATCACCCTTAGGTGTGTTTTTATGAATCGCTCCAGTTGTCATCCCAGTCTACCATTGTAACACTGAAAGTTAGTGCATATTTCGATAGCTAACGTTGACTAGCCAGTTGGTAGCTACGTTTCCTGCTACCTACCTAGGTTTCTAGCGGCTACTACTCTACTATGTTGGTATGTTGCTTACTAAAGTTTGCTAGCTAAACAAAACCCATAGCTAACTAGATTGCGGGAGTGATTAAATAAGTAGCTTCCTAAATATTTACTTGTCTAGCTACCTAGTTAGCTTCATATGTGATGTCATTGCATTTTTAGCACTACAGTAGCTAACTTTAGCTACTACACAGGAAACATTGTGTAAAGTTAGCTAGTTAACGTTAGCTAAATATGTTTACTACACTGATGTCACAACTAATCTTAGCTAACGTTATTTATCAGTGTTTTCTTGCTGTGTAACTAGCTATGCTTTAGCTATCTGTGCAAGAATCGCCTTCCTTGCTTGCCACACCCTAACTAAGTCCTGAGTTTCACTTATTGTTCATTTGTCAAAAGCATCATAATCATAATCCTGGCATTACATAACTATATGGGGAGTCTTAGCTTGTTGACTGCCTGCCTTGGTGCAGTGCAGCTCTGCCCTGCTTTCATTTAGCTGAGAAACTAGTAGCCTGGACACCCAAAGGTGAATTTTATTGGATTCAACGTCTGACATAAATGAGTGCTAGGAACAGGCAAACGTTTCCTTGCACTATCTCTACAAGCCAGAATGTTGAATACAATGATATTTTATCTTACTTTGCCTGTTGTCTGTGTGGTTTCCACAGGAAAGTATAATTCAATCAACTTTTCAAGGTGCTGGTAGTGCTTTCAGATTTCTATCACCTGAAGCTTGTGCAGAACCATTTAAACTTGTGCACGAGCTTGGCAAGTATCCTTGTGTGGCGTGCATGCATTTTCTTCTTTTGCCCATGCTTCAGGTGATAGAAATCTGAAAGCACTGCCAGTACTTTGAAAATTGTATTTAATTCTACGTTCCGGTCAATATATTGTCTCACATTCCTACCTGCAAAAGGACCAACCGGAAAGTAAGTACAATGCAATGAAATTAAGAAAGAAAGACACTGGTAGCTGTGCTATGGGAAATTAACAACCAATCTATTGTGAACATGCTGTGGAATTACTTACATTGTCGGTCTGTTAACATAGCTAGGACAAGTGGCTTTTAAGTTAGGCCTAAATGTAGGCCCTGTGCAGACTGCACTTTGAGCTAGCTTCGTGCCGCAACGAGAGATTTTGTTGGGACATTGGGCCGATACAGATCGTTGGCTATGTGTAGATCCAGTTGTATTAGCTTCCATTAATGTGTTTTTTTTTCTTTCCTTTTATAGAACCACAAGATTACTTCTTTGTTGTATGTGTGTACAACTGTGTGGTGGTGAGAATAAAACTCTGGATATGGAACATCTGCCTTGTTCTTGCCGGACAACCTGTAGTGAGTCAGAAATGTAGTCAATCAGCATTAAGTCACTAGCAGGTAAGGGAATCTATAGCCGACCGCTCAGATGGCTCCACAAAGCCATTTTTACATGCCCAATGTCCCAACAACAGAATCCCTTGTCGGGGGACAAAGCTACAGTACGTGAGCCTGCCCTGTAGTCCTGGCAGGCAGGCAGTGACAGCTGAAGCAGGTGGGGGTCATACTGGGCACATTTCATGGACACACTGATATCTGATACCTAGGCCTCTGTCACTCCTATAAACACAAGCACTCACTCTACATAGGCACAGGCAGCCTAGTGCGGCAGGGCCTATTCATTTTAAGATTTTGGGGTTGATATTCTGGTTCAGGTGCAGACATCTCAGGCCTGGTGGTTTTTGTTCCTTTTACATTCAGAACAAGGATGATTTGATGGATTGAAACAACTTCATCATAGTCTGGTATAAACTCTGCCTTGAACTTGTTCAAGAACAGGCTTGACTGCAGTTCTTAGTGCAGCATGCCAATTCAGACACATTCCTTTGTTTGAAACTGAGTAGGCTAGTCAGTCAGTGATTCTTCAAATCAAGCTGAACTATTTTAATTATCCCGGGTAGTAGTCCTAGCCACTAGCCAAATATGACATCCACTCAGAGCTGAACTAAGAGAATAACCCTATCGGGATGGCCAGTCACATAGCGGGCGAATGACTCATACAGAAATTACAAGTTTGTCACTGAGCCGCTGTATTGTTGTGCTTCTGTGCTGCATCACCCCCGACAGTTTGTCGTCTGCTGCCAAGCATTTTGGGGGGATTTCAGCAACACAGCTCCTCAATGGCCCTAGATAACAGTGCATCCAGGTGTGTTGACAGAGTTTAAACCTGCATCATGCCAACCATCTTCTCATTGTAAGACTGAGCTGACTACTGAGAACACAGTAAACAAGCTGATTAAAGTCAAGAGTCCAAAGGTCCATACAAGCTTCACTCAATTGATCTACGCTCGTGGGTGGAGTTGGATTTTTGGAGCATTGGACACCTTTTAGCCCTTTTAAATTATAGGATTCGCATAATATTCGACAAATATAGTACTCAACATCCAATATGGACCAAACTTCTTCCTGCCATTGAGTAAAATGTGTGGTAGCCAATAAAATGGTCCAAAGCCACCCATGGTCCCCCTCACACACCATGCCAATCCCACCACGACAGTATCATTTCTCTGTATCTGACAAGTCGTTTGGAGTTCCAGCTTGAAGTATAGCTTTTTCATCATTTGAAGTGTATTCCTGGTGATTTAAATGTTTTATTTATTTTTATTCCCCCCCCATTTAGAGAAATGAGCCATTGAAGTTGCTTGCATCATTTACCATAAATCAGTGTGAAAGTGGTTTCCTGTGTTTATTAAATGGATATATTTTCTTTGCAACTTTGTGTAAAAAAACAACCTTTAAACAGGTCAACATTCACAAAGCCGCTGTGCCAGACGGATTACCAGGACATGTACTCAAAGCATGTGAGGACCAACTGTCTGGTGTCTTCACTGACCTTTTCGACTTCTCCCTTACCGAGTCTGTAATACCTACATGTTTCAAGCAGGCCACCATAGTCCCTGTGCCCAAGGAAGCGAAGCTAACCTGCCTAAATGACTACCGCCAGTGGCACTCACGTCAGTAGCCATGAAGTGCTTTGAAAGGCTGGTCATGGCTCACATCAACAGCATCCCCCCGGGACACCTTAGACCCACTCCAATTCGCATACTGCCCCAACAGATCCACAGATGACGCAATCTCAATCGCAACCAACCCTGCCCTTTCTCACCTGGACAAAAGGAACACCTATGTGAGAATGCTGTTCATTGACTACAGCTCAGCGTTCAACACCATAGTGCCCACTAAGCTAAGGACCCTGGGACTAAACACCTCCCTCTGCAACTGGATCGTGGACTTCCTGACTGGCCACTCCCAGGTGGTAAGAGTAGGCAACAACACATCTGCCACGCCCACGCTGATCCTTAACACTGGGGCCCCTCAGGGGTGTGTACTTAGTCCCCGCCTGTATTCCCTGTTCACCCACGACTGCATGGCAAAACACAACTCCAACACCATCATTAAGTTTGCTGACGACAAAACAGTGGTAGGCCTGATCACCGACAACGATGAGACAACCTATAGGGAGGATGTCAGAGAACTAACTGTCAGTGTGGTGCCAGGACAACAACCTCTCCCTCAATGTGAGCAAGACTACGTAGCTGATCATAGACTACAGGAAAAGGCGGGCCGAACACACTTTTATTTAACACATTTACGTTAAATAATGCAATCGACTTCAATGGCTAATTTCTCCAAACGGGAAATATAACATCACCAGCTTCACATGGATTACATTACGAAGGATGACACGGAGACATAACTGATACTGTATACTGGTTGTTGGGGTGGGATTGGTGTGGGGTCCGTTGGCGGCTTTTGATCATTTTATTAGAATCCTCATTGTTGGGAAGAATTAGACCAATGGTCCAAATCGGATGTTAGGTTATAGATAGATGGATGATTATGTGAGTCCTATAAATTAAAATGGCCAATTTCGGTGCAATCAATTAGTTTAATTTCTTTAATTATATTTCAACAAAATACTGTTTCAGGAATGCAAATGTTACTTTTCTAACTACAGTGTAAACTTTATTATTTCCTCTTAATTAGCCTGGCTGGGATTAGTCTACTCATTGTGATCAAAGGCAGGAACAGCTGGGAAGTTAATACTACCTCTCCCCTTAATGTTTTTAAGCAGTTATGTCTGGGACAAACATGAATTAGACTAGGACGAATCTGGGTGCATAAGGACTGACTTGGGAAATGGTTACTGTTGGGACTTGGTTTGAAAACAACACCTAACCTCTATGCCTTTACCCTAGCCTGCCTCCTGCCCAAGCCACTGGGACATTGCTTACACCTAGCCCATATCCAACTGCACACCTAAAGGGAATGCAAGGTGTAAGTTGTTAGCTAGAGTTGTTCTTTTGGACAACAGTATTTCTGTTGGCTGAAGGTCAAGTGCTGGTTGGTTGGTCTCTTCTCTGTGGTGGTAGAATGTAGCCTAGGGAAGTGATTAAGGAGAAGTTCACACAGAGGAGCTATCAGACATGGGCTTTGTGTTTTAGAGTAATGCTTGAATTAACTCTGACTTAAATGACTAATCACTATTAAACTGTCAAACTCTATGTAGGCTAAGTAACAGCACTGGCGAAAGTACAATGGAAGGTAGCTCCACAAAGAAGTCTTGTTATAACTGAATACCACTGATTTTGTGGTCTCGCATGACAGTGTTAACATCAAGTAGCTGACT
This sequence comes from Oncorhynchus kisutch, assembly GCF_002021735.2. Lineage (NCBI taxonomy): Eukaryota > Metazoa > Chordata > Actinopteri > Salmoniformes > Salmonidae > Oncorhynchus > Oncorhynchus kisutch. The sequence continues at coordinate 48,700,329 of NC_034175.2, read as the reverse complement.
TGGGTTCTGGCTGCCGGTGGCCAAGCTAAGTGATTTTTGGATTAATTCTGTTAGACTGGCGCAGTGGCACACCTATCAGACATGTTTCACATCACATGTAGTTCCTATCGACAGTGAATGTTGCAGGTGCATGAATAAGTCATCAGGTTATGTGATTGAGCAGCCACTGCTGTTCTGTTCTTTTGGGGGATGCAGTGACTTTTTGAGTCCCGGGGGTGCTAAAGTGTCCCAATTCCACTGGGCCTGCAGTGGACAAGAAGCCACAACTAACACACCCAGCCACATGCTGGTGGGACAAAGGGCTTTGTGGGTAGCAGTGAGCACCTGTACATGCTCTGGCAAGACCTCACTTCATGTAATGTGAACATCAAGCAAAGGGAATTGTATTCAGGGTTTTGAGTGCTTATTTTGTTCTTTTATTTCTCCTTTCATGTTGTCTATAGCCTACTACTATTATGAATTGGTCATATTTTATTGTAATATCACTACATCCCTGTCTCTTATGCATCATGTCACACACTGATCCACTGCTGTTATTGTGTGTTTTCAAGAGAGAGCGTAGGGTAGCCATGCTGACGTTGGCCAGTAAACTGAAGAGGGACGAGGGGGTGAAGACTGGCAGGGCCCCTGGGGGCCCCTCCGACTCCTCTCACAGGGTCTCTATCAGGGACCGGCTGCTCATCAAAGGTACAACACACATGACCTTCTGTAAATGTATCTATCCATCTCCTCCAGTTAGTCTTTTCAGACTTCTAGCATCTGGGTGAACCTAATGCTCTTCTCATGAATTTCAAAGAAATTCAAATCTGTCTGTCTTTCTTTTTTAATCTTTTCATACTGTCTTTAGTTCCTTACATTTTGATCCCTGTATTCCTGTTGCTCACTCTTCTTCTATAGTCTCGCCATCCCAGTCCCTTAATCGTCGGTCCTTGACCAATCTCCTCTAATTTTATTCCTCCACACTCCATGTTCTGTTTCAAGCTCTGTAGTTCTGCTTTCTTTAAAAATCCATTCAAATTCAAGGTCAGAAGCCCATCTTATGCAAAGGAGATTGGATTTCTTTCTGTTCAGTCACTGTGGATGTTCTTTCATCAGTCTCTTCTCTGTGATTCCTCCAAGTATTGTTTTGTTTTTCTTTGAGTTACATTAATGGCTTTTATTCTTTTTGTTAATTTCCTGTGTTGGTCAGGTCAAGACCAATTCCCCCTCAAGGGCAGAAAAAGTTGTCAAATTCTGTCTGTCATTTGAGTTGTCTGTTATGTTTGGATGCTCTTAGCCTACACAGTGCAGAGCCAGTACCGTCGCACGGTCACATTTTACCACTTCCTCTAGAGTTTCCTGAATAGCTAGCTAGAGTCAGGCACAACCAGAGATGTTTATCTGTCTAGTGATTGAGGAGGTGGGCTTTGAACTTTAGCAGAACAGGAACCTTGTCCGGATGTAGCTTCGTCGTCATCCGCTCCTCTAGACTCCCTGACAGATTCACATGTGTCCTCCCTCCTCTTTCTCCACCTCCCTCCTTCTCCACCTCCTTGTCCGTAGCTATTACTGTTTTGTGTCTTACCACTGGGGCATAATGTCCAAAGTTGATCCTCTTTTAATCATTCACCCTAACATCCACTGAAGGCAGTTTTCCACAAAGTACACAGTCCAATACTCCCTCTGAGGGAACATGCTTTTCTTTCTGTAAAGGTGTGGAGCTGAAACTGCATCAGTCCAATGAATTGTATTGGTGGAAATAGCCCAGTACCCATTCATAATACATATGCAGTACAGACAGTCCATTCACAATTGTGTCATGATTTATTGTTTTAATATAGCTTGCACAGCACTGTATCGAATCTCCTAAGCTGTACCTAGAGCAAGATAAGTTACTTCTCACCTCAGCACCGGCAGAGATGGTAAGGAAAGGGGAACACAAAAGAGTAACCCCTTCTCTCCCCACAGGACTCCCTAGTGAGGTTGAGGTTACAGTTACTGTACAGTCATCTGAGTTGACCCTTGTATTTATTTACTTTTTTGCACTTGTCTCTATGCACATTCTCAGTGCCCTACACACACACACTGACACTCCAACACACATACAAGCACTCATTCCATCATTTGCTCACACACACATAATATACACAAACTCAGCAGAAAAAGAAACAGCCCCCTTTTTAGGACCCGATCTTTCAAAGATAATTTGTAAAAATCCAAATAACTTCACACATGCTCACTGTAAAGGGTTTAAACACTGTTTCCCATGCTTGTTCAATGCGCCATAAACAATTAATGAACATGCACCTGTGGAACGGTCGTTAAGACACTAACAGCCTACAGACGGTAGGCAATTAAGGTCACAGTTATGAAAACGTAGGACACTAAAGAGGCCTTTCTACCGACTCAGAAAAACACCAAAAGAAAGATGCCCAGGGTCCCTGCTCATCTGCGTGAACGTGCCGTAGGCATGCTGCAAGGAGGCATGAGGACTGCAGATGTGGCCAGGGCAATAAATTGCAATGTCCGAACTGTGACACGCCTAATAGGCTGACCACACCGCTTGTGTCGCGTGCGCAAGCGTTTTTTAATGTTTTTTTTATTTAACCAGGTAGGCAAGTTGAGAACAATTTCTCATTTACAATTGCGACATGGCCAAGATAAAACAAAGCAGTTCGACACATACAATGACAGAGTTACACATGGAGTAAAACAAACATACAGTCAATAATACAGTATAAATAAGTCTATATACGATGTGAGCAAATGAGGTGAGAAGGGAGGTAAAGGCAAAAAAAGGCCATGGTGGCAAAGTAAATACAATATAGCAAGTAAAACACTGGAATGGTAGATTTGCAGTGGAAGAATGTGCAAAGTAGAAATAAAAATAATGGGATGCAAAGGAGCAAAATAAATAAATAGGGTAGGGAAAGAGGTAGTTGTTTGGGCTAAATTATAGGTGGGCTATGTACAGGTGCAGTAATCTGTGAGCTGCTCTGACAGTTGGTGCTTAAAGCTAGTGAGGGAGATAAGTGTTTCCAGTTTCAGAGATTTTTGTAGTTCGTTCCAGTCATTGGCAGCAGAGAAAATTGGTTTTGGGGGTGACCAGAGAGATATACCTGCTGGAGCGCGTGCTACAGGTTGGTGATGCTATGGTGACCAGCGAGCTGAGATAAGGGGGGACTTTACCTAGCAGGGTCTTGTAGATGACATGGAGCCAGTGGGTTTGGCGATGAGTATGAAGCGAGGGCCAGCCAACGAGAGCGTACAGGTTGCAATGGTGGGTAGTATATGGGGGTTTGGTGACAAAACAGATGGCACTGTGATAGACTGCATCCAATTTGTTGAGTAGGGTATTGGAGGCTATTTTGTAAATGACATCGCCGAAGTCGAGGATTGGTAGGATGGTCAGTTTTACAAGGGTATGTTTGGCAGCATGAGTGAAGGATGCTTTGTTGCGAAATAGGAAGCCAATTCTAGATTTAACTTTGGATTGGAGATGTTTGATGTGGGTCTGGAAAGAGAGTTTACAGTCTAACCAGACACCTAGGTATATGTAGTTGTCCACGTATTCTAAGTCAGAGCCGTCCAGAGTAGTGATGTTGGACAGGCGGGCAGGTGCAGGCAGCGATCGGGTGGAGAGCATGCATTTAGTTTTACTTGTATTTAATAGCAATTGGAGGCCACGGAAGGAGAGTTGTATGGCATTCAAGCTTCCCTGGAGGGTTGTTAACACAGTGTCCAAAGAAGGGCCAGAAGTATACAGAATGGTGTCATCTGCGTAGAGGTGGATCAGAGACTCACCAGCAGCAAGAGCGACATCATTGATGTATACAGAGAAGAGAGTCGGTCCAAGAATTGAACCCTGTGGCACCCCCATAGAGACTGCCAGAGGTCCGGACAGCAGACCCTCCGATTTGACATACTGAACTCTATCAGAGAAGTAGTTGGTGAACTAGGCGAGGCAATCATTTGAGAAACCAAGGCTGTCGAGTCTGCCGATGAGGATGTGGTGATTGACAGAGTCGAAAGCCTTGGCCAGATCAATGAATACAGCTGCACAGTAATGTTTCTTATCGATGGCGGTTATGATATCGTTTAGGACCTTGAGCGTGGCTGAGGTGCACCCATGACCAGCTCTGAAACCAGATTGCATAGCAGAGAAGGTATGGTGAAATTCGAAATGGTCGGTAATCTGTTTGTTGACTTGGCTTTCGAAGACCTTAGAAAGGCAGGGTAGGATAGATATAGGTCTGTAGCAGTTTGGGTCAAGAGTGTCCCCCCCTTTGAAGAGGGGGATGACCGCAGCTGCTTTCCAATCTTTGGGAATCTCAGACGACACGAAAGAGAGGTTGAACAGGCTAGTAATAGGGGTGGCAACTATTTCGGCAGATAATTTTAGAAAGAAAGGGTCCAGATTGTCTAGCCCGGCTGATTTGTAGGGGTCCAGATTTTGCAGCTCTTTCAGAACATCAGCTGACTGGATTTGGGAGAAGGAGAAATGGGGAAGGCTTAGGCGAGTTGCTGTGGGGGGTGCAGTGCTGTTGACCGGGGTAGGGGTAGCCAGGTGGAAAGCATGGCCAGCCGTAGAAAAATGCTTAATGAAATTCTCAATTATAGTGGATTTATCAGTGGTGACAGTGTTTCCTATCTTCAGTGCAGTGGGCAGCTGGGAGGAGGTGTTCTTATTCTCCATGGACTTTACAGTGTCCCAGAACATTTGAGTTAGTGTTGCAGGAAGCAAATTTCTGCTTGAAAAAGATAGCCTTGGCTCTTCTAACTGCCTGTGTATAATGGTTTCTAGCTTCCCTGCTGCATATCACGGGGGCTGTTCGATGCTAATGCAGAACGCCATAGGATGTTTTTGTGTTGGTTAAGGGCAGTCAGGTCTGGGGAGAACCAAGGGCTATATCTGTTCCTGGTTCTAAATTTCTTGAATGGGGCATGCTTATTTAAGATGGTTAGCATTTAAAAAAATAAAAAATAATAATAATTTAAAAAAATAACCAGGCATCCTCTATTGACGGGATGAGATCAATATCCTTCCAGGATACCCCGGCCAGGTCGATTAGAAAGGCCTGCTCGCTGAAGTGTTTCAGGGAGCATTTGACAGTGATGAGTGGAGGTCGTTTGACCGCTGACCCATTACGGATGCAGGCAATGAGGCAGTGATCGCTGAGATCTGCGTTGCAAAATAAATTTAGAAATCTATGTTATTTAATTATTGCACCCACACTGCTCGTGTGCCCCAACGAGCATCTGCGTTGCCAAGGGCTAAAATAGACATCAGTTCTATTTCTGATGCAGAGCACGCTGCAAGTCCTGCCTCTCCCATTTCCTCATTGGTTTATAGAAGCGGGTACCCACGTGCCATCTCCTCATTGGTTATACCCACATGGGTGACAGAAAGACGAACGAGGTCAGTGACGGTAATGCACCTAATTTATAAAAGTTGCCAATCGCAATATAAATCCAAGAGAAGAAAAAGCCTGGAAGGAGGAGAGATGACTAGAAACGATTTGGTTGACCGTTTAATGTGTGGATTAATTGTCGGAGTAGAGGACCTTGTGCATTTCATGGAAAATAACAACTCAATGTTTATCCCAGGACAAAATAGTTAGCTAGCAACAGCAAGCTAGCTAAATAGGACAAATTAGCTAGCAAGCTAACTAACTGAAGTACCATAAGTGTTTAATGCTTTTCGACCTGTCCCCAAATTAATGTAATTGGTATAGAGTTTGTTTTGATATTTTAACCTGCGTGTCGTGATCGCATTTGGTGTCGGGAGACAAAATAAATGTATGCACAATGGCACAGGATGGCACACTCGCGCAGCCGGTTTGGGTTCTGTGTAAGACACCACTACAGGGAGACGGGACGGACAGCTGATCGTCATTGCAGTGGCAGACCACGTGTAACAACACCTGCACAGGATCGGTACATCCGAACATCACACCTGCGGGTCAGGTACAGGATGGCAACAACAACTGCCCGAGTTACACCAGGAACGCACAATCCGTCCCTCAGTGCTCAGACTGTCAACAATAGTCAGAGAGAGGCTGGACTGAGGGCTGGTAGGCCTGTTGTAAGGCAGGTCCTCACCAGACATCACCGGCAACAATGTCGCCTATGGGCACAAACCCACTCGCTGGACCAGACAGGACTGACAAAAAAGTGCTCTTCACTGATGAGTCGCGGTTTTGTCTCACTAGGGGTGATGGTCGGATTTGCGTTTATTGTCGAAGGAATGAGCCTTACCCCGAGTACTCTACTCTGGAGCAGGATCGATTTGGAGGTGGAGGCTCCGTCATGTTCTGGGGTGGTGTGTCGCAGCATCATCGGACTGAGCTTGTCATTGCAGGCCATCTCAATGCTGTGCATTACAGGGAAGACATCCTCCTCCCTCATGTGGTACCCTTCCTGCAGGCTCATCCTGACATGACCCTCCAGCATGACAATGCCACCAGCCATACTGCTCATTCTGTCAGTGATCTGCTATGGCCAGCGGAGAGCCCGGCACTCAATCCCATTGAGAACGTCTGGAACCTGTTGGATCGGAGGGTGAGGGAAGGCTAGGGCCCCCGCCCAGATACCAGATACCGACTTACTTTTGATTTGGACCCCCCTTTGTTCAGGGACACATTATTCCATTTCTGTTAGTCACATGTCTCTGGAACTTGTTCAGTTTGTCTCAGTTGTCGAACCTTATGTTCATAGAAATATCTACAGATGTTAGGTTTTCTGAAAATAAACGCAGTTGACAGTGAGAGGACGTTTCTTTTTTTGATGAGTTTACATTTATACTCAACTTTTCATACAATCATCATATACTGCTGCTACTCTGTTTATCATACAGTATATACTGATGCCTAGTCACCTCACCACTGTACTGTACATCTCCCTCCATCACTCCTGTGTCCCTGTCCATTGTAATTATGGTTCTGGAACTGACCCTGTATATACTTACTTGTGTTCTAATTTTTATTGCTTGTTTTGTTTTTTCTAATGTTTAGTGCTATATTGATTACTGTATTTTTAGATTTGGAGTTTGCAAGAAAGCAAAGACAGACAGTGAAATGCCTGTGACATTAACTTGAAACTGTAGACAAACTGACTGTGGTACAAATTATTTGCTGAACTGTCTGCAGGTTTATCAATCATATTGTCTTTGTTTTGATTAATTTACAACCTGATTTGAGGTAAATAATTACTGTAGCTACCATTTCATAACCATTTCATAATATTTGTTTCAGTCATACTTTCAGCCTATTTTTTTGCAGGGGTGTTTTCTAGTAAGTTTGTAGCATTCCAACAACACAGGGCTGAGAGAGAAGGGAAGGGAGCGTGGGATATGATGTTGTTCCCTTAGGATTTGGTGCACACCACTGACTGCTCTCTCCTAGCTACCCACACAATCAGGATTCTTAGTTTTAGTCTGACGACTCTCTCTCTCTCTCTCTCTCTCTCTCATATTGCAGAAGTTGCAGAACTTGAAGCCAACCTTCCTAGTAAGTGTATGCAGTGCAACATAAAAAAAGTTGCGGATTCATGTGAATGATGTGTTTGATGTTCCCATGGCTCATTAGTAACTGAAGAGTCAGTTGCAGGCAGCGGTGGATGGCTCGGCTGTAGTGCTCCTGTCTGAACACCAGGGGGAGATTAAGAGCCACTGGAAAATGGATGATGATCATAGAACAGTTACTTATTACTTTTATAGCCAAATACAGTGCTCCATTGATATATACACCACCGGTCAAATGTTTGAGAACATCAAAGGGTTTTTCTTTATTTTGACTATTTTCTACATTGTATAATAATAGTAAAAGACGTCAAAACCATGAAATAACACATGGAATCATGTAGTAACCAAAAAAGTGTTAAACAAATTCAAATATATTTGAGATTCTTCAAATAGCCATCCTTTGCCTTGATGACAGCTTTGCACACTCTTGGCGTTCTCTCTCAACCAGCTTCATGAGGTAGTCACCTGGAATGCATTTCAATTAATGTTCTGTCCTATTAAAAGTTAATTTGTGGAATTTCTTAATGCGTTTGAGCCAGTCAGTTTTGTTGTGACAAAGTAGATAGTCTTTTACCAAATAGGGCTAAGTCTATATAATGGCAAGAACATCTCAAATAAGCAAAGAGAAGGTCAGTAATTACGGAAAATTTCAAGAACTTTGAAAGTTTCTTCAAGTGCATCCGCAAAAACCATCAAGCGCTATGATGAAACTGGCTCTCATAAGGACCGCCACAGGAATGGAAGACCCAGAGTTTCCTCTGCTGCAGAGGATACGTTCATTAGAGTTACCAGCCTCAGAAATTGCAGCCCAAATAAATTCTTCAGAGTTCAAGTAACAGACACATCTCAACATCAACTGTTCAGAGGAGACTGTGTGACTCAGGCCTTCATGGTCGAATTGCTGCAAAGAAACCACTACTGAAGAGACTTGTTTGGTCCAAGAAACACAATGGACATTAGCCCGGGGAAATGTGTCCTTTGGTCTGGAGTCGAAATTGGAGATTTTTGGTTCCAACTGCTGTGTCGGTGTGGGTGAACGGATGATCTCTGCATATGTGGTTCCCACTGTGAAGCATGGAGGAGAAGGTGTGGGGGTGCTTTGCTGGTGACACTGTCAGTGATTTTATTTAGAATTCAAGGTACACTTAACCAGCAGGTTTACCACAGCATTCTGCAGTGATACGCCATCCCATCTGGTTTGGTCCCATTATCATTTGTTTTTCAACAGGACAATGACCCAACACACCTCCGGGCTGTGTAAGGGCTATGTGACCAATAAGGAGAGTGATGAAGTGCTGAGTCAGATGACCTGGCCTCCACAATTCCCAGACCTCAATCAAATTGAGATGGTTTGGGATGAGTCGGACCTCAGAGTGAAGGAAAAGCAGCTAACAAGTGCTCAGCATATGTGGGAACTCCTTCAAGACTGTTGGAAAAGCATTCCAGGTGAAGCTGGTTGAGGGAATTCCAAGAATGCCTTGATGACAGCAGTGCACAAAGGGTGGCAATTTGAAGAATCTCAATTATAAAATATATTTTGATTTGTTCAATACTTTTGGTTACTACATTATTCCATATGTTATTTGATAGTTTTGATGTCTTCACTATTATTCTACAATGTAGAAAATAGTAAAAATGAAGAAAAACCCTTGAATGAGTAGGTGTTCTAAAATGTTTGACCGGTACTGTATTAGCATAACATAGAGATAACAAAGACCTAGATTTATAATGTACACATAGTTATCTTAATATATTTGAATCTATGTACATTTCCCAGAAAATATCAATTCAACTGTAAATGTTGGCTAATAACAACTGAGAGATATGCCCTTATCCTCTCTCTCACCACCTCCCCACCTTAGGTACGTGTAAAGCCAGCTTCCCTGATGAGAACAAGCTACATCACTTTCAGCTGGCTGTCTCTCCAGGTAAGACCCCACCAGCCCCCATCTCACTAATAGCCAACCTGTGTGTATGTAGACCTACATAAATAACAATTGTATAACACAAGTGTGCAGCGAGCTAGTTACTAGGATAGTAAGGTATGATGACAGTCTGGAAGCTGTTTCTAATCCCTTCAGTCAACCTTTAGAAGTAGGCTCTTAATAAGTGGCAGCGCTTAAGTAATTGTATTCTCCAATCCGTTGACCTCTGAGAGTTAAACTGGATCAGTGAGGTCAGGAGGTCAAGTCTAAGATGGACTACATCAGCGATTTCTCTAATTGCTGCAGACTGCAGTGCTTTTAAAGGGCATAAACTCCATGCCAGCTGAGTATCACACTGATAAAAATCAAATCATGTGCTGTTCTTTCTGACTATTGTCACCATTATCCAAAGTTGTAGCTCACACCAATGACAAGCTGTACCAGTACAAACTTATTATTGAGTATTCTATAGTCCCCTATTGAGAACTGCTCTCCAGGCAAAAGTTCTGCTTCTCAGGAAGGTAATTGAGAGTCCTGGATCACGTCTGTGACAGCACGTCCTGTTCTAGCCTAAGTGGTTGTTCCCTGTATTTAAATGCAGGCTGTCTCCAGCAGGATGGCAGGCAGGCAGCCATCATTATTCCCCAGGCAGGTCCTGTCTTAGAGCGCTGCCTAGTGCATACCTGTCCTGTATACTGTAGTCTGAAGACGTACTGTTACTGGAGCAGCCTGGAATTATTCATGCCTTAGGAGACTTTGTTCTCCTAACTCTGTGTGTGTGTGTGTGTGTGCCTGCTTGTGTGAATTTCATCACGCACACCCACCCTTCTCCAGGTATGTGCACCTCATTTCTTCTCTTGCTAAATGAGCTCAGTTCCTTCCTTTAGCCTTCATAAAGTGTAGTATCAGCAGATTCTCTGATACTGCGCTGTTGGTTGTCACCATTAGAGCAGTGTTATTCTGGAGTATTCAAAGACGGCCTGTTTGGAGGTCACAGAGGGCAGTGTGGTTTAGCTGGGGAGTGAGTAGTAGGAACTGGGGACAGGATAGCTGTTGTTCTCCCTCTGTGGAGCCAGGAGACTTGGCTAGCTGCCCCATGCGTTTAGCCTGCCCTGTCCAGGCTCAGGAGGATGGGCACAGCAACATGCATGTTTAATGCAGTGCATTTGTAATGTTTTGCCACTTTCCTCACGTCTGCTGCATTTTTTTTCTCAGACCTTTTTTGTTTTTAAAGAGAGCCTTTACCATTTCAGTGATATCTCTGTGTCAGCAGGGGGCACCTGTAATGCTCAACTCTGTTTGAGAGCTTGATCTAGGCATGGAGATAGTGGATAGCATCTCATTTCACCAACTGAACTGTTTTAGAACCAAGCTCCTCAATACCTTGCATGGGTTGGAACATTGAGGTGCCTCCATAGTCCCTGTTCGAGGGGTGATTTAACAATTACCCTCATGCTGTACTTTTTACGACAAGCTCCAAAATGTCCCTATGCTGTCAGGCCCGCACTCCTCGAGGTCTATGAAGTTTTTGGTTGAAAAGATTCCGATTGGGAGGACCTAAATAATCTGCTCTGCACAAAGCCCAGGGCTAAGATCATGCGGTGTGAAAAGCCCTCTAATACTAGCTCCTCATTCACAGTCTGTGTCAGTGCCCCAGAGCACGATTGAGAGGACCGCCCAGCCCCAGCAGTTGAATCTTTTTAAATTCACAGCCTGTGGGAATGATAATGGTGATTAATTGCGGAATGACCCGTAGATAAATTATCCTTTGAGTTTCTACTACAAGGTGATGTTGGCAACAAAACCCACAGGTTCTCCCGGCTCTAATTAAAATACCAAGAGAAGAGGTAATGTCATGAATTTGGATGTGGTGTGTTTAGGAGCCACCTCTCTATCACCTCTCTATTTCTGCAGTGCTGTCAGCCAGTCACTCTTGAAAGGAGGCATATTCTATATGCTGAGCAGTCATTTTAGTGTGTGTGCGCGTCTGTTTGTGCACGGGTGCTCTCTGAGCCCTCTTAACGCTGAGTCAAGTGTATTCTCTCCTCTTGAGCCTGCTATTGTATTAACTTACTAAAGGCATGGCTCCCCTGCTCTGGAGTTGACCTCTAATGACCGGTAGAGAGGCGAGTGACTGTCTGGGAGTCTCAGCCTCAGAATTACAGTGCCTAAGGATAGTATTTAGACCCTTTGACTTTTTCTATATTTTGTTAGGTTACAGCCTTATTCTACAATTTAATACATTCCCTCAATCTACATACAATACCCCATAATGACAAAGCAAAAACAGGGTTTTAGACATTTGTGTGAATTTATAATAAACGGAAATATCACATTTACATAAGTATTCTGACCCTTTATGCAGTACTTTGTTGAAGCACCTTTGACAGTGACTACATCCTCGAGTATTCTTGGGTATGACACTACAAGCTTGGCACACCTGTATTTGGGGAGTTTCTCCCATTCTTCTCTGCAGATCCTCTCAAGCTCTGTCAGGTTGGATGGGGAGCGTTGCAGCACAGCTATTTTCAGGTCTCTTCAGAGATGTTCAATCAGGTTCAAGTCTGTGGCTCTGGCTGGGCTACTCAAGGATAATCAGAGACTTGCTGCATGCTTAGGGCCATTGTTCTGTTGGAAGGTGAAACTTTGCCTCTGTCTGAGGTCCTGAGCGCTCTGGAGCAGGTTTTCATTAAGTATCTCTCTGTACTTTGCTCCATTCGTCTTTGCCGCCCAGTCCCTGCCGCAGAAAACCATCCCCACAGCATGATGCTGTTTCTTTCAGATGTGACACTTGGCATTCAGGCCAAAGAGTTCAATCTTGCTTTCTTCAGACCAGAGAATCTTGTTTCTCATTGTCTGAGAGTCTTTAGGTGCCTTTTGGCAATCTCCAAGCGGGCTGTCATGAGGAATGGCTTTTGTCTGGCCACTCTACCATAACGGCCTGATTGGTGGAGTGCTGCAGAGATGGTTGTCCTTCTGGAAGGTACTCCCATCTCCACATCGGAACTCTGTAAATCTGTCAGTGACCATCCGGTTCTTGGCCACCTCCCTGACCAAGGCCCTTCTCCCCTGAATGCACACTTTCTAGGAAGAGTCTTGGTGGTTCAAAAGGTCTTCCATTTTTAAGAATGATGGAGATCACCGTGGTCTTGCGGACCTTCAATGCTGCAGAAATGTTTTGGTACCCTTCCACAGATCTGTGCTTCAACACAATCTTGTTTCGGAGCTCTACGAACAATTCCTTCGACTTCATGGCTTGGTTTTTCCTCTGACATGCACTGTCAGCTGTGGGACATTATATAGACAGGTGTATGTGCCTTTCCAAATAATTTCCAATCAGTTGAATTTACTACAGATCTCCAATCAACTACTAGAAACTTCTCAAGGATGATCAATGGAAACAGTATGCATCGGAGCTCAATTTGAGTCTCATAGCAAAGGTTCTGAATACTTTTAATTTTTTATTATTAATACACTATCCCTACTTTTGTAAATATATATTTTTTTATAATCTGTTTTCGCTTTTTATTAAGGGGTATTGTGTGTAGATTTGCTGTTTTCGCCTGCCATATCAGTTCTGTTATACTCAGACATTATTTTAACCGTTTTAGAAACTTTAGAGTGTTTTCTTTCCAAATCTACCAATTATATGCATATCCTAGCTTCTGGGCCTGAGTAACAGGCAGTTTACTTTGGGCATGCTTTTCATCAGGATGTGAAAATACTGCCCCCTACCCAAGAGAGGTTAAAGAAGAAATGTCTTTGTTTCTTGCCGTTTTGAGCCTGTAATCGAACCCACAAATGCTGATGCCTCAGATACTCAAGTAGTCTAAAGGACAGTTGTATTGCTTCTTTAATCAGGACAACAGTTTCAGCTGTGCTAACATAATTGCAAAAGGTTTGTGTGCATGTCTGGCACATACATGTACAGTGGGGCAAAAAAGTATTTAGTCAGCCACCAATTGTGCTAGTTCTCCAACTTAAAAAGATGAGAGAGGCCTGTAATTTTCATCATAGGTACACTTCAACTATGACAGACAAAATTAGAAAGAAATTCCAGAAAATCACATTGTAGGATTTTTTTATGATTTTATTTGCAAGTTATGGTGGAAAATAAGTATTTGGTCACCAACAAACAAGCAAGATTTCTGGGTCTCACAGACCTGTAACTTCTTCTTTAACCTGTAGTGACACCCCATCCCGTGAACGGGACCGTTGTCATCATCTGACAATAATTAGCATAACGCAACGGACAAATCTTCCTAGAAAATCTTCCTATTCATGAAAATCACAAGTGAAATATATTGGAACACAGCTTAGCCTTTTGTTAATCACCCTGTCATCTCAGATGTTCTAAATATGCTTTACAGCCAACGCTAGACAGGCTATGATAAATTACACAAATGCTTATCATAGCATTATGCCTTGCTAGTAGCAGGCAACCGGAAATCAGAAAAGCAATCAAATTAAATTGTTTACCTTTTGATGAACTTCGGACGTTTTCACTCACGAGACTCCCAGGTAGACAGCCAAAGTTCATTTTTTCCCCAAAAAGATTATTTTTGTAGGTGAAATAGCTCCGTTTGTTCTTCACGTTTGGCTGAGAAATCGCCCGGAAATTGCGGTCACCACAACGCCAAATTAGCTCCATAATATCGACAGAAACATGGCAAACGTTGTTTAGAATCCATCCTCAAGGTTTTTTTCTAATATCTATTCGATAATATATCCGTCGGGACAATTTAAAACGGGAATGTTTTTTTCCCCAAAAATTAAAATACTGCCCCCTAACACCAAGAGGTTGAGGCTCCTCTGTCCTCCACTCGTTACCTGTATTAATGGCACCTGTTTGAACTTGTTATCAGTATAAAAGACACCTGTCCACAACCTCAAACAGTCACACTCCAAACTCCACTATGGCCAAGACCAAAGAGCTGTCAACGGACACCAGAAACAAAATTGTAGACCTGCACCAGGCTGGGAAGACTGAATCTGCAATAGGTAAGCATCTTGGTTGGAAGAAATCAACTGTGGGAGCAATTATTAGGAAATGGAAGACATACAAGACCACTGATAATCTCCCTCGATCTGGGGCTCCACGCAAGATCTCACCCCGTGGGGTCAAAATTATCACAAGAACGGTGAGCAAAAATCCCAGAACCACACGGGGGACCTAGCGAATGACCTGCAGAGAGCTGGGACCAAAATAAGAAAGCCTACCATCAGTAACACACTACGCCGCCAGGGACTCAAATCCTGCAGTGCCAGACGTGTCCCCCTGCTTAAGCCAGTACATGTCCAGGCCGGTCTGAAATTTGCTAGTGAGCATTTGGATGATCCAGAAGAAGATTGGGAGAATGTCATATGGTCAGATGAAACCAAAATATAACTTTTTGGTAAAAACTCAACTCGTCGTGTTTGGAGGACAAAGAATGCTGAGTTGCATCCAAAGAACACCATACCTACTGTGAAGCATGGGGGTGGAAACATCATGCTTTGGGGCTGTTTTTCTGCAAAGGGACCAGGACGACTGATCCGTGTAAAGGAAAGAATGAATGGGGCCATGTATCGTGAGATTGAGTGAAAACCTCCTTCCATCAGCAAGGGTATTGAAGATGAAACATGGCTGGGTCTTACAGCATGACAATGATCCCAAACACACCGCCCAGGCAACGAAGGAGTGGCTTCGCAAGAAGCATTTCAAGGTCCTGGAGTGGCCTAGCCAGTCTCCAGATCTCAACCCCATAGAAAATCTTTGGAGGGAGTTGAAAGTCCGTGTTGCCTGACTAAATACTTTTTTGCCCCACTGTATGTGTGTGTTCTTGTATGCGTTTATTTGAATGAGTGTACGTGTGTACAAAGACCTGCACGGCATCAGCCTCAGGCAAACCGGCATTAGCTGTAAAAACACTGCCCCTCAGTGTCATTCAAACAGACTTTTTATTATGTTTTATTTTTACTTTATTTTTGACTTTACTAGTTTTAATCTTTGACCATTATCTACCGCACATCAACTCTACTCCCACTTGTCTCCAATACCACATCCCAACCCTCGGCTTCCCTCAGCCCTTCCCACCTATCTCTGCTGGCCACCCTCTTCGGATTTCTATGCAACATATCATTCAACTATGCTGTGATGTTTAACGTACAATGTCTATCTAATCGAATAGAATCCACAGATTACGAATTGAAGATAATTACTTTGATTAAGAATATTAGTAATTGACTGACCCAGTCTTCCCATATCTCCTAACAGTACTATTTCCAGGGTCAATTTTAGATCAATGCTATGCATTTTCAGCCATTCCTGAACCTGAGACCAGAAACAGGCTACCTGAGGGCAATACCCTGAAAAATCAGACCTTCCTGCTGAGTACCTGACAGACTACCATTTCTATAGGAGTAGTTAAAACCATCTAACAATGGAGCTTTTAGTATATAAAAAGGCTTGATATACCTCTACCGGTATGCCATCAAGCCCTGGGGTTTTTCCAGGCTGAAAGAATTTAATAGCCTCTAATTTGGCCTTCTCACTGATCTTTCTGTAGATTTGTTAATTTTCCATTATTATGGAATTTGGAAAGAATTCCTTACCGTAATCTTCATTCAGTGGGAGAGGATGAGACGGAAAAGAGAACATCTCCCTAAAATATTTAGCTTCCTCTTTTAAAATATCATTCGAAGAGTCATAGATGACTGACTGTCTTCAGCAATGAGTTTCTGCAAATGTATTTTTGTTAGCATTCCTGTATTGGAGATTCGGGAAGAATATAATTTTTTTTCTCCATATTCTATCCAGTTTGCTTGAATAAATTCCTCAAGTTCTTTTTGTTTTTCCTCTAACTTATTCTGCATCTCTGTGGTATCATTTTTATTGCTATCTACCTGTACTATTAGTTCATGGATTTCCCTTGTTAGTCCCTTTAGCCAGAAACTGCTTTGTTATTATTGATGAATATTGAATGACCCCTGAAGGTACGTTTTTTAAAGGTATTCCTTAACAATAAGGGGATTTTCTGAACCTATATTATACTGGAAAAATTCTGTTCTAAATTATTTTGTATTAGTTAAAAATGTTGTCCTCCAGTAAACTTTGATTAAATTTCCAATATCCCTGTCCACGTGGACATTCTGAGTTATGTGAATGCCAATTTAGATGATGATCCGATCACATTCTGTCTCCTATTAAAACTTTTTGAACCTTTTATGCAAGAGACAAAGTAGGCAAGACGACTAGCTTGATTAAGTCTCCATGTATATCTCACTAGGTCAGGGTTTTTTAGTGTCCAAATATCCACTATTTCTAATGTGTCCATAATATTTGTGATTTCCTAAAGGGCACGGTGATAATAGTTTGTAGAATGATTACCTTTACGCCTAACTTAACACCTGTGTTAGTCTCCTACCATAATGATTTGATCATTTGTTGCCTGTAAGTTCAACAAATTGCTATAAATGTTTTCAAACAAGTATGGATCATCCTGATTTGGACCATATAGATTAATGAGCCAAATCTCTTTTTCATCCACTTTCATAATCAAAAACATCCACCTTTCTTGCGAATCATCATTCCTGACTTGAAATGTTGGTTAATTCATATCACACCTTTTGAGTTCCTTTGTCCATGACAGAGAATTATTTCACCACCCCATTCCTTTTTCCACACAACTTCATCTAAGGATGTAGAGTGAGTTTCCTGTAAACAGTATGTTATATTCCTTTTCTTTTAGCCACGTAAAGACTGATCTGTTTTATAATCTGCTAAACCGTTATAATTAGAACTGGCTATGCTTATTTCCCCCCTTACCATAACTAGATACTATTCTCAGTCTAAATTGACCATAATTAGTGCTTGTAAAGTTACTGCCATCAGAGGTATTATGATGGTCAAAATTAGCTTTCAAATGTCTGATATTTAGAATTCAAGAAATCGGTTCTAGCAATATTTGTTTTATTCCCTTGCCTGTGAGTCAATGCCACAGTTGTTAGAAAATGAAGACAATATATTTTATGTGTAGTAAATCTGAGTAGGTTGATGTGTATGATATTGGATGTGATTTAGTGAGAGTGTGTACAATGTCTGTGTAAGAGTAAGACTATAATGTGATGTCCAAATAAATAGTAACTCCAACAATTTGCATGGTTGAGTGTCTTTGTGTAACATGTAGTGGGTATAGCCTTAATAGTCATGAGGATAATTGTAATTCATATCGTATCACTGTCATAGTTGCATCATAATTACCTTTAACATCATTGAAAAACATCCCAGCATTTCCATAGCAATTCATGTTTCACATGATCATGAAAGAGACCTTGCGTTACTCTAGAGACGGCTTTACAGTACAAATGTATTCTGTACAATATGTTATTATTCCCTAATGCCCCTGATATCTTCCCCTTGCTTGTTGTAAACATATATAAACTTGTAGACGAATACATAAAAAAGAAACAAACATATTAAATTATAAAACAGTTCTCGACAATAGAGATGGCGAGAAGAGCGCAAGATCAGGGGTGTGTGTGTAAGTCCGTATGTGTAAGCGAGCATGTAATTGAGTACGTGTGCGTTGATATCCACTTCATAGTGTTCAGATATTTTTACAGTTCTATTTGTTAACGGCATGTGCGTTAACATCAGAAGAGTGTTTTGGCGATTCCCTTCCACGTGGTGCAATCTGAGGGACTACTACCTCATCTGTTGCTGTTATCAAGGGCAATTTGACTTGTTAGGTTTCTAACCTGCTGACCGTTTCTGGCATTGGTACTGGTACCAAAGGGGACCAACTATTCTACCGATTTTTATTCCGTATTATTGTCCTACCGGATCGCATGTTTAGAGTATTTTACAATTTGCATTGTAGTTGAGACTGCATGGCTACGAATAATTATTGTTACCATTTTTGGGGGGAGATGGAGAGTGTGGGACACCTCAGTGATCTCTCAATATGTATTCCAAGGTTATCCCCGTCGAGGGGCTTGTCCGCCCCTTTCTGTTCTCGTGGGCGGCCTCGCACAGTGTTGCACGTAGCCTCGACCCACCCACTGGCCTCAACGAGGCTCATGGAGCTGGGCTAGTATTCACCCCCCCTTTTTGTCTCCAGACACCCCAACCAGCGGTGTTGGTATCCGAGGCACAAACAAAAATATTGTGCACTTTGTACGAGTTGTCAGCAGCTGCGTTGTTCGTAGATTGGCTGTAACCTTTCAACCAAATCTCCTGGTGTTTTTGCTTCAAAATGCTTAGTGACTGTCATGGCCCGCATTTTCCACAGCGTCCACATGTGGGAACCGTTTCAGTAACTGCGAACTGAGACGAGGATATCTTTTGGCGATATCACACAGTGTTATACTAGTTGGAGTTACCGGGTCAGGGGCGGGACTGAAGCTGTTAGTTTCATTGTTAAGGGGTCTGTCGCCCTCAAAGCGGAAAATGTATCATCGGAAGCAGAGTCCATTCTGAACATTGATTGTTAGTTTCCTGAGACTGCTGCACTGCTTGCAGAAGCTTGCAGAAGTGTCTGAAGGAAGTTCATCTTAGCTACAGTATTGCATGATTCCAATGAGGACGGAAGTTGCTCACTCAGACTGCTTCCTCGAAATCATGGAAATGATAGTCTGAGGTTTGGTAATTTGTATGTGCTGAGATATTGTAATATCCGCTTGAGTCAGATTCTGTACCAAGAGATATCAAAAATTATTTTTCCCAAGGGGTCCTGTCGACAGATACTCCTTGTGGATGACTGTGTTGCAGCAAACATTAGGAGAACACAGTGTGGTCGGTGGAGGCAGCACGGTTACTTGTGACCACAATTGGTTGTTTTTCCAATCAATCAGTGGGACCAAACGATCCATCAAGCCTGCTCAGAGTAGCAGGTGTTCAGTTTTGTGCCTGGTAACATACACAGGGTGAACAAGCGATACGTTTTGGAAGTGTAGTTTCAGCATGAGTCGCTTTGTGAGTGGCGAAGTAGTTTGAGTGAAACCTCAAAGTTTAGTGTTGTTTCTAACCAAAGTTTAGCTAGGTTCACAGCCCTTTTGAGATAATTTCATCCATGTTTGAGAGATGAGCTTTATTGTCGAGCCGAATGAATTAGTGCATCACAGGGCTCTACACAAATTTTTCCCCCAAGGAGTACATGTGCTCCTGAATGAAAAAATGTAGGCGCACCCAGAAATTGAGGCGCACAGTGTAAAAAGTTAAAGTAACAAAGAATTTATTACATACATATTTATACTGCTTGTGTGTGTGCACATATACCAAGGGGCACACATCTATGCAACAGCACATACCACCAAAACCACACATTGACCCATGCCTACTAGACGCAAAGGATATCAGTTGTCCAGCTGCTTTTGTATGTTGGCCGTCTGGCACGCTAAGAGGTCAGCCAGCGGTCCATGGCAGCAGTGGGATCAAACCCCTCGACTGAAGGCCCCTCCAGGCTGATCCTCATCAGGTCTTCCCTGGGGGAGACCCCAAGGCAGCTTCTTGTCGAATTCTTAATCCGGTTCTGCGCAGAGAAGCATCACTCACACTGAGTGGCTGAAATGGGCAGCACCAGCATAAGCTGCACCAACTCCAGTATGTTCTAGGGAAAATATGATATCTTTCAATTTCATTTAAACTCTTACCATTAACTTATCAAAACCAAACATAGAAGGATACCATACATAACCACTCAGGACTGTTAGCCTGCCTTGTAATCATGCCTGTAGGGGTCCTTTGTCAACATGGTCTCCCACAAGCCACTTGTCCTACAGCCCCTGCCACTCAAAGGTGAGATGGCTGGCCTGGTCTTCTGGCCATGTGTCAGGGTTTAGCACTCTGAAAGACTCCACTGCGGTCTGGACACCCTCATCCTTCCGCAAACCACCAAACCTGGCTTTGAGATCATCCACGCTGATGTTGATGGCTGCCTCCATGTGCTGCTTCAGTTGGGGATTGGTGAGGTCTCTGAAGACTTTCAGATTCCCCTTCAGTGTTATTCCCTTTAACAGAAAACACACACACACACACATATATATAGAGATTCACACACCAACACACAATGAAATGTCTGGGCATTTGTCTGTCTCCCATATATATATATTTTTTAAAGACTTCTCCACTGCATTTCCCTCCTTATCCTCGTTCTATTAGGCAAAGAATACATTGATTCTCACACTGAGAATCTGTCTTAATCATCGATTTCTCTTGCATCCTAACAAGCTGTCATCCTAACACACCTGGAATCTCCTCTCATCACCCTGCTGCTGAGCAAGCATGGTCTGGATCTTCTCCAGCATGCCTCCTGCTTTTGCCCTAAGCTTTAGTGCTTCCAGTCTGGTCACTGTCTTCCTCAAGTCTGATGTGGCTTGGGGGAGGATCAGGTCATTCCTTTGCAGGGGGATGCTAAGTATAGCTCCTCAAACATGTCTGAAAAAAAATGGCAGAATACACATACTCCATTTCCCGTATTATCTGTTATGTAGTGAGTAAATAAACTGTCACCTGTTCAATTACTTGATTCTGACAGTTTATTTGAGTCTTTGGGTATTACATTTTCTGTGTAAAACTTACCTCCTTTGCCCGCACTTGAACTTCCGCTGTTGTTGATGCTACGGCCAGGTGCTCCATGTGCTGCAGAACAATGGAGTACTGGCCTTTGTCAGTGTCAAGGTCCTTGTCTTTTCCATGCTGCAGGAACACTTTTTGAGGGCTCTGTAGACATGGGGGATCCAGCGAGTGCCCTTGACGCTAGAGGGTGTGCAAATATCCACACAGCGCTCTCGCCCGAAAACATAGAGCTCTTGTTTGGATTTTCCAGCCCTAGCCTGGCAATACATTCAGGTCTAGCCTGTGAAAGTCAGAACAGAATCTTCCAAACAATTCAACCCCCCCCCCCCCCCCCCCCCCTGTCTCTTGTGCCAGCAGAAAACAATAATTCTGTGGTATTTATCATTCCAGCACTTAGAGGGCACGCGCACACACACACACACACACAGTGTTTAACATTCTCTGCTTGCAAATAAAACTCAATCATAGGTTTGTAACTAATAAATTATCTTTGTGGCATACAGTGGATTGGAATTATATGCCCCCCTGCCTCTCTCTGCAGATGGGCAATCACTCCCCCATGGTGGCCCATGTTCACGGAGGCACCATCTGCCCCGAAGGAGATGCAATTCTTCATCCATGACCATCCAATGAGCAAACAGCATGAAATGCTGCCTTGGTGGCATCCAAAACACCTCGAATGACAACACAAAAAAAAAATTCTTCAAAAGTATTTCTGACAAACTAAATTCTATCTCCATTACGAATAATGATTCAACTTTACACAAGAATAAAGCCTGTAAAGAGAAACAACTTACCAATGGCATGGGAGTGCTCAAGAGTCTGTCTGACCAGGAGATTGACTGGCTTCCCATCCTCCAACAAGCGCATGAAGACAATCTCGCATTCGGTGTTGGATATATCAGTGTCTCCGTCTATTAGAATGGCAAAATGCTTCGCGGCTGACAGGCCCTCTCATTATGTCAGCAATTTTACCAATCATCTCCGCACATCTTACATCATTGTCATATGTGGGATTAATGTCAACTCCATTTTTGTGGTCTGATAAGCGGCCCAAATTTGATGAAAGGTTCTTCTTTCGCAATGAAGTATGCGATGTTTATCTTTAATTTCAGATGCCTCCTTTTCTCCTCCTCAGACAGCAGCACTTGGCTTGCTGACACAGTGACTGATGGTTTCTCCTGTCTCAACAGGGACAGATATCTGTACTGGATATTCCGTTGCGAGATGTTATGTTTCGTTACATTATCTCTTTTCAGATGCGGGTTTCCTGACACGAAGGACTAGCTACCCGCCTGTTTCTGCCCTCTACAATATTTGCAGAACATGACGTTGTTTTCGAAATCTAGCAATGGGATCATTTTGAGCAAATTCGCATTGAAATCTATATGTTCTCCTTCCACCAGGCTACAGTGGACGTTGAAGTGACAGCAAGGGTCACGGTAGCTTCGCTAACATTGTTCTCAGCAGCTTAGCTAACGTTTTTCTCAGCATCCCTTACGTTAGCTGCCATGTCAACATTAGCCGGCTCAGGTAAACCTTGTGAAGAGGCTTTGTTAGTTGAAACTTGCGAATCCCCCTCGCTGGATTCCTCTTTCTCCTCATCGCTTTTTCACTTAAAATAAAATTGAATGGCTTCATTTTTAATGATGACTGCACGTTAACTTATAGCCTATACCGATTCTTTTTTTCCAGTGTTCACCTCTCTCTCACTCTGACTGATTGGACTGTGTCATCACAGAAAACTCTACTGTGGTTGGCGTATACCGCTTGTAAAATGTGGGACTTGTAGTTTTTAAACAATTCGCAGCGGGGGGGAAATCGATTACGGTTGGTTGTAATCTTCACTCACACACTGTTCGTAAATTATTTTTCTGATTCGCGCACATCTATTTTTAGGGCAATATGCGAGTGAAATTCTCGCACTGTAGAGCCCTTCATCATGGGTCAAGCAGTCCTCCAGGACTGTTTCCATGTAGCGACTTAGAGTTGTGTTTTGTGGTCATATTCCCCACAAAGTGGAGGGGTTATTCGCACCAATGTGATGTGCCATTTGTGTTCATGGTGAAAACAGATCGGAGTTTGTGTGGAATTGGCTATAGTGATGTGGTTTACCTTGTGACACATAATTTGTGTCTATAGAGTCCGTAGTCAAAGCTTGTGGGCTTGTTTCTTGATCGAGTGGGCCCTGGATAGGGTTACGAGTGAGAGCGGGGGTAATTTGATTGTTTACATCCTTGCTAATGGTGTTAATTTCAGCAGACCTTTTCGCTCTTTCTCAAACATTTTTTTCTCTTCTGTACTTCTCTTAACTTCTAGAGTGCATCGGTTTACATTTTGATCGTCATTGAACTCTTTGTTACCCATGTGGGTTGTGGGCAGGATCATAGCGACCAGGTTGATTGTAGTGGTAGTCTTTTCACTGGCAATGTTCTTTATAGTTATTTTGACCTTGGTGGTTATTGGTATCGTGGTTTTGTGGTAGATACCATTGTTGTGCGTCATCACTCCACGCTCCTATCCCTGATGCCGCACCCTCTAACTGGAGTGAGTGCTCCTGCTCAATATTGAAAACCGAGATGTCAGGGCTCTTTTACATTTGGGCTGTAGGGTCCAAGTAGTTAATGAAGTTTAGATACATTTTCTACAGAAACATTTGTTTGAATGGTAATAACTCTTCCATTCCTGTTTCAGTGAGTAGTTTTGCACATGTTGCTGTTGTAGACGGACTAACCATGTCATGTCTATTCGACACTTGTTTCAACAGATAAAGCCTGTCAGTACCCGTTGCGTTCGGGTAGCCGTCAAAGGCGTCCTCCATGTTTGCTAAGAACGTCTGTGTCGTTTGGCTTCCCTGGAACGGGGTCAAAGGTGCAAAAGTTTTTGATTTTGTGAAGGTGTTCCACGCTAAGAGCGTTTTGGCATTGTTGGTGACGAGGCGCCATATTACTCTGTGCCGAATGGCCAAGAGGAAAAGACTAGGGACACCTGAGAGAGGTAAAGTCTGAAACCTTCTGTCATCTTCACTCCTTTGTGTACCGAGCTCAGTTTGCAAACTTGGTTGCTTTGTTGGTAGTCACGCTGTAGCGCGTGACTGTTCTGGAGTTTCTCCAGGTGGTACCTAAGGGTGGTATTCTGCTGCATAGCAGAGTCCAGTTTGGAGCTTAGAGTGCTTATTTTAGACACGTGAATGTCATACTTGCTCCGTTCGGCCACATACTTAAATGTCATGGTTTGCAGGTAAAAGTCTTGAGTGCGGAGGGAGATATTCAGTAATGAGATTTCCTCTGCTTGCTGAGATCATTTTGTCCGTATTCCTCACCTGGGTTCTCCCATCATTCATTTGGTCAGCGACTTCAAGGAGTTACCCTGTTTTGTCATCCAACTTGTTCATTGTGTTCATTAAATGATCTTTGGTCTGCAGCATTTGGACTAGAACATTGCTGCTTTGAGTGTTGTTCATCAAAACCGCATGCATGTTATCAAGTTACACGCCCCTGTTTGTAGCTAACTCATCCATTTTATCTAGTTTGGTGTGGATCGAGTTGTTCCTGTAGATGTTCAAAAGTTTGCTTGTTTGTCGTCAAGTTTTAATTTCTTTGTTCCGTTCTTCGGCTAGCAGTATCTTTTCTTTTTTGGCTTTTGTCATTCGTTTCCTGGTTCTCTCCCCCTGTCCCTTCATCTCAACCATTTCTAGCTCGTGCTTCTGCTGTGCACCGCGGTACTGCATCTATGTCAATCTCTGCTGACGACCATACTTCAGGACTAAACTGAAGATAACCTTTACATACCTGATGGCATTATTTGCATATAATTTCGCTTTTTTTTCACTTATGGCGTTGTGTTCTAACATTCTCAGCCCTTTGGCATAGCTTGGGTTTATGTCGCTGCTGAGTTCAGTGACCAATCAATCCATAGGAGAGCGTTCACTTATTAGCAGGGGAATGGGGGACAGCCCCTTTGATAGCTTGATTATTTATTTTTTTACTTTTGGGTTTACCCTCGTTGGAAGCTGCAAAACGATTTAAATAAATGTATAGACGTTAATGACTCATCAATAGTGGATCATTAAAGTAGGAGTTGGACTTCAATGAACTTGCAAATTGAATTGATTTAGCCTATACAGGTATGATTAATCATTAACATTGCTATCTGGGAATTAAACTTTAATTAACCTGAAAGTGTCGCTGTATCTAGGTTAAGTTTGACAAGTTTAAAATGTTTCATTGGTTGGAACAAATTAATTGGATCCTTAGCTGAATGATCAACCTGGTAAAAAGGTTTGTTTGGTAATTTAACCTCCTTGTTAAATCGAACGAGACGACAATATCCAATCAGTTGAGATTGGTACGATATTATAAAGTGTAACCAGTTGTTACAGATGTGTGAACTTTTTGCCCCTGAATGCTGAAGTCACACGGGATTCCAGAAAAGGCGGGACTTCCGTTGCCCAAAGCGCAGGATTTCCGCTGTAAAGAAAGGCGAATGGCTTTACTCTGTTCGTTAGCTAATATTCTAATGCAAAGCTAGCCGTTCTTGTACAATCATTTTTAAATCTAGAACAAAAGGGATCCCTTCAATTTGGGAATGGGGGTTTACTAACGACGTCTCACGTTCAACCCAATCGGCGTTTCTTGCTAGCAATGTTACTGGAACATAAAGAATTACTCGCCGTATCTACTCGCACTCATGAAGTGCGAGAGAGAACGATAATACTTCGCTCCAGACAAACAAATATATATTCTCAAATTTCCTTAATAGGCTGGCCATTGTGTCCTAGCTCTGGAAATTAATAATTACCCTACACACTCTGACCCTCTGTCAGGTACACAACACCGGAGTCAATCTCTCCCTGCTATCTGGGTCGAAAGGAAACTCTCACACTCAACGACAATCCTGCCTACTGCTCTTTTGGTGTATAACGTAATTTGCTACGCAATTCCCGTAGACTGAATTCAACAGTAAGGCCTAATTGTTATTAAAAATACATTTTAAAAAGTCGTAACCTCCTTGCATCTGCAAAACCCAAGCCTTACTTATGATTCAGTACAAAACAAGTTGGTTTAATTATTTATTTACTAGCTAATTAAATGGTAACACAGGATAAACACACACTTATTACGGTAAAAACAGGTCCTTAGCACACCGACACAACATGGCTGCTTGTTACAAAAGAGAGAGAGGGGGGGGGGGGGGGCAGCAGAGAGGGACAAAGACACTTAACATTGATACATTTAGAAACTCCTCTCACTTATAGTAATCATATACTTTGCACACAAACCGCCAATCTCTGAGTAAGAAATCATTCAAGTATTTCGGGAAATGTCTTTGTTCGCCATCTTTCTCTTGGTGGACAGGGCTGCCTTGGAAAAGGGAGTTGGGACTTTTTGCTGCACACTTGTAAAGCTTTGATCTACCTAGCTTCCGTTAAAGCAATCTCAGATGGATGAGGTAGTACATGCCGGTTTCATGATGTAGTTTACCCTAACAGTGAACCCAAAGTGAGGGGAGATGACAAAACTGTTCCCTGGCTCATCCCCTCAACCCTTGTCCCCTGTATTCTTACATCACTGTATATCTCAGTGTCTCTCTTCAGAACTGGGACACTGACAGCTTGGGTTCACTCGATGCTTTGTTCTGGGCTATGTGTAGCCATTATGAGTGGAGACCTTTCCCCATTTGTGCCTGGTTTGATATGAAGCCATTAGCAGAAATCACAATGCTTTTTTATACAGGGGATTAGCTCTAAACAATTGGAGCAACATGCTGGGAGTGCCTTGCCTGAATAGGCCCAGTCCAGTTTGGTGTTCTTATGAGATCATTGTGACGTTGAGCTCTGGGCCCGTATTTACAAAGAACAACTCAGATTAGGAGAGACTGCTGATTTAGGATCAGTTTTACCTATTAGTTTATAACAAACGGAAGGGGGGACCTGATCCCAGATCAGCACTCATTCATAGTATGACACATTTAGAAACATACAGTACCAGTCAAAAGTTTGGACACACCTACTCATTCCAGGGTTTTTCTTTATTTTTTACTATTTTCTACATTGTAGAATAGTAGTGAAGACATCAAAACTCTGAAATAACACATCGAATCAAGTAGTAACCAAAAAAGTGTTAAACAAATATATTTTATATTTGAAAACCTTCAAAGTAGCCACCCTTTGCCTGGACAGCTTTGCACACTTTTGGCATTCTCTCAACCAGCTTCAAGAGGTTGTCACCTGGAATTATTCTTTGCAAAATTTGAGTTGGGCAGTCCGGACCTCAGTGAAGACCGAATACAGCCCGTTGGGGGAAATTAGTTTGACACCCCTGCTGTAATGTATGCATGGTCAGAGACGACAAGTCTGAGGAACCCTAGATACATCCCAATTGGCACCCTATTTCCAAAGTGCCTCTGGTCACTAGGGAATTGGGCTCCATTTGGAACTCGCACGTAAAGCCTGTAAAATAATAACCTACAGGGGGCGGACAGAGATCTCTTGTGGATAATACAAGGACTCTCCTCTCTATGTTCCAATGTGATTAGTGTCAGGCATTGACCTGTATACTGAGCATAACTTTAACACTCAGGGCCAGTGTATGCATGTGTGCTATGTCTAGACTAAAGGGTTGGCATTACCTAATGAATGTGTGTAGCAGAGAAAAATGTTATCAATTTATCCTGCTTTAACCCCCCCACCCCCCCATGCTATGGAAGAGCATGGGCAGTTTTCCACTTGTTACATTGCCATTTATTGACAGACCTTAGAGAGGTTATAAATAGCTATCAGAAATGTCCGGTTGATCAACTAGCTCATGTTATCTTAAGTTCTGGTAACCAGCTACACTATATATACAAAAGTATGTGGACATCCCTTCAAGTTCACAGAATGGGATCGTAGAGGGCTGAAGTGCTTAGTGTGTAAAAAATCTTCTGTCCTCGGGTGCAACATTCACTTTCAAGTTCCAAACATCCTCTGGAAGCAACGTCAGCACAATAAATGTTTGTTGGGAGCTTCATGAAATGGGTTTCCATGGCCGAGCAGTGTAGAATGTAGAAAATAGTAAAAAGATAGAAAAATCTTGGAATGAGTAGGTGTATCCAAAACTTTGACTGGTACTTGCTGTAACGAGTCAACCATGGCCCTTGAGCAATTTGCTCAAAATTGCTACAGAAATATTAACGAAAGCATAAAGATGTTGATGAAGAAATGCTGTTTTGAGTTAGATATCGTCTAGTGACTCCCAAACCCGCATGCGGGAGCATAATCATCTCCTGAAACTAATTAGCATAACACAACGGACATAAATATCCCTAGACAATATTCCTATTCATGAAAATCACAAATGAAATATATTGAGACACAGCTTAGCCTTTTGTTAATCACCCTATCATCTCAGATTTTCAAAATATGCTTTACAGCCAACGCTAGACAAGCATTTGTGTAAGTTTATCGATAGCCTAGCATAGCATTATGCCTTGCTAGCAGCAGGCAACCTTGTCACGGAAATCAGAAAAGCAATCAAATTAAACCTTTGATGAATTTCGGATGTTTTCACTCACAAGACTCCCAGGTAGATAGCCAAAGTTCATTTTTTCCCAAAATATTATTTTTGTAGGCGAAACAGCTCCGTTTGTTCTTCACGTTTGACTGAGAAATCGCCTGGAAAATGCGGTCACCACAACGCCGAAAAAATATTCCAAATTAGCTCCATAATATCGACAGAAACATGGCAAACGTTGTTTAGAATCCATCCTCAAGGTGTTTTTCTAATATCTATTCGATAATATATCCGTCGGGACAATTCGTTTTTCACTAGGACCGATTGGAGTAATGGCTACCTCTGTATTTTACGCGAGAATCTCTCTCGGAGCCACCATGTGACCACTTACGCAATGTGGCCGCCTACGGCTATTCTTCAACAGAAATGCGTAAAACTACGTCACAATGCTGTAGACACCTTGGGGAATACGTAAGCGTAAGCTCGTTGATGGTACATTCACAGTCGAATAGGGAGTCATTGGAATGCAACGCTTTCAAAAACTGGGGCACTTCCGTATTGGATTTTTCTCAGGCCTGCAACATCAGAGACAACAGACAATGTCTTTACAGTTTTGGAAACTTTAGTGTTTTATATCGAAAGCTGTCAATTATATGCATATTCTAGCATCTTTTCCTGACAAAATATCCCGTTTAAAACGGGAACGTTTTTCTTCTCCCAAAAATGAAAATACTGCCCCCTAGCACCAAGAGGATATGTAACACTTTGGAGTACTTAAGCATCGAATACATTGCAAGTTGAGGGATTCTCACAACAGTAGCCAGGCTATAAAAAGTCTGTCCTGCTACTAGAAATCATTGTAACTACAATGTCACACATAATTTGTATCTACCTTTCGAATTACTTTTAGAGTTTGGGAATTACAAATGTGCTCTGTTTAGTTACATTTTTTAAATTTGAGTTACAATCTTAAAATTATTGTTTTATGTAGGATGCTACATTTTTGACCAGTTGCAATTGTAAGTAGGCCTAATAAAAAAAATTATAAACCCTACTTTTATTAGGCTGTTAAGCGTCAGCCAGTTAAGTTATTTTATATAGGTCTTGGCTCCGAAGAAATAGACTCCAATTAAGCCCTCTTGTTTGTAAATTCAAAAGGCACTCGCACATCTGAGCTATCTTTTTTGCAGGTGCATGGCAACAGCTGGATAAGATGAGGGAAAAAGAAGGAACCCGTACACTACTCTTGATCGTGTCACTGATCTTTAATAAGCTTTATGTATCGGCCTCATGGTCTTTGTCAGAGCTCTTGTGAGTAAACAAAAACATGTGCACCCTTATGTAGACCTAGCCACACCCACATCCATTCCATGCATTAAAAGGGGTTAAAAGCAAAGGAGAAACAATTAAGTGCTACCGAATATATAATTATATGCATTTCATAAATATTCAAATAAAGTGTGCACATAAAACACACTTTATTTGAATATTTAAACACGTCTGTAAAACTACAATGAAGACAACTTGCTTGGTAGGTCGATTTCATAAATCATTGGGTACCGTGTAAGAAAAATGTCAGTCATCTGAAATGGGGTCATAATTCATGTTCAAATGTATAACATATATAGGCTTTTCATCATTAAGACCTTTTATGAAATGTCTGGAGGGTTCAAATCCCCAAACATTCTGACTGATTTTCTTTTGTGGCTGGTAGTTGGCATGGACCAATTTATTGCGTAAATTAAACATGCTGGTTTTTCTTGACCTTATCTCCCACTTTTTGCAAGTTCAAAGTATATGTGGTTGTGAACATTACATAGTGTTCATTAGCTTTAGTGGGTCTTTTTTGTAGCAGTTCATCTCGTGTTTTTCCCCAATGCCAAATTAAGAGCATCATCCACACATTGTGGAGAATAGCCTCTTCTTAGAAACCTATTGTGCATCTAGTCTTGTTCAGCTAATAGCCCATCCTGCTTTGCTTGTGAAAAACTAATAATAATTTTTCCCCTTTCCACACGTTAAAGATTCCAATAGATAAGTGTTTTTAGCCACAATCGGCTCCAACCCAAGTTAATAGATTTGGGCACAGTCGAAATCTGCTCCCTGCTTGCTATAATTAATGAGTTTGATACACCTGGTATTGGATATGGCTGAAAAAAAACTGGCTAAATAACCATTTTCATAAACTAACTTTATGACAAAATATGCACAATCGTTTGTCTCGACATTAACTAACATATTCCTCTCCAAATATACACTTTTTGCTTGTCTCGTTATGACGGTATAATTACTTAAAATTGTTTCCCCTTAATGTTTTGTCAGCCATCTTTGCTGAAGTCACCAGGGATGGGTGGCCCACGTCAAATTTGTCATTGGAACCACTCGATATGATTGGTCATATATAAACCTTGGGGCCAAATGCATAATGAGTGCTGTAACTCCCCCTTGTGGTGGTCTGGAGCAATGAAGCCGTGACGCTGGGTACCTCTAAGTCCCGCGGTGTATGCTCACAACTTTTAAAGGAGGAACCTCTGAGGGTCTTGGAGCAGCCACTGGGATAAGTTTGATTGCCTTTGGGGGAACGAACAAAGGATCCAATTTGGGAAAGTCGTAATGCTGGTGAGTTCACTGCCCTGATATCCAAAAGTTATTTCCGGCTGTATGTAGTAACACAAAACGCATTGTGGTTTAAAAATGTAAGAAATAACACCCCAAAAAAAACAAAATACTGCAAAGTTGCTTAGGAGCTAGAAGCAGAGCTTCCATGTGTATCGGCACCATCTTACATCATCCTGTTTCAGCATGAAAATGCCCCCATGAACAAAGTGAGAGGTCCATACAGAAATGCTTTGTTGAGACTGGTGTGGAAGATCTTGACTAGCCTGCACAGAGCCATGACCTCAACCCCATCGAACACCTTTGGGATGAATTGGAACGTTGAGTGCTAGCCAGGCCTAATCGCTCAGCATAAGTGCCCGACCTCGCTACTGTGGCTGAATGGAAACAAGTCCCTGCAGCAGTGTTCCGACATCTAGTGGGAGACCTTCCCAGAAGAGTGGAGGCTGTTGTAGCAACAAAGGGGGGACCCAACTCCATATTAATGCCCATGATTTTGGAATGAGATACTTTTGATCATGTAGTGGATCTAAATCCACAATTTTCTAATTGTGTTGAGTCGCTCAGGTATCATAAGATATCATATGACCAAATGTGTAGAATTGTAGGAAATTCGCTTTAAATCTGCAACATTTTCACTCCGCCCAAAGCAAAATGTGTACAATTGAACTTAACTGAAAATGTTTATTTCTGCCAGTAAGAGGGGCGTGTGGAACTCTTTGGGTCACGTTGTATGCGAGGTGGGAGATTTATTACTATGCCGATAAATGACATATCCAGCCGGACCTTTACCACCTAGAAAATGTGTGTAACCTGACCTACTAAAATAGAAGTTGAGTACCTCTGATCTATAGGCTAGTACCAGATGTGATGCATCATTAAACCTCTCCACGCCATAAGGTTCTTGTTCACAATTCGTTCAATATTTCACGATTTCCCCATGTTTCCATCAGTGGGTCACCTCTTTGTTGCTGTTATTCAACCATTACTATTTTCTGTCAGAATGATATTCATTGGCTCTCTGTTTTTAATTTAGTGGGTCTGAGGTTCACCTTGAAAGGGAGAGGGGGGGTGCAAGTCAATAGTAGGATGGTGTTCTTAATGTTTGGTACACTCAGTGCATTTTACATTTGTAAAAGTTATTCAAGTATAAATTACCAAAGTTACAATAGATTGCTAAAGATTTTCTGTTAATTACAACAACAAAAAACATTATCTTTGGTAAATTACTGGTAGCTTTGCAACCTTAGGAATGGTGAATACAAGGCTGGCTTGCTGATTGAATGTTTACTGGACTTCAGTCAGTCTCTGAGGAGGGAGGCTGGGGAAACGAGAAGTTTTTGATGAAGGCTATTGACTGAGGCATTTCGCCTTGAAGCAAAGTCCACAGGAGAGAGGGGAAGAGGGGAAAACGTTTCACAAATTAGTTTCAAACATCAATCAAATGTATTTTTAAAGCCCTTTCTACATCAACAGATGTCGCAAAGTGCTATACATGGAGCACATGCCAGATTTCCTCTACTGGTACGGTCCTTCTGTATGAGCTCTCCACATGGTTACGTCAGTATTGATCAGCATCGAAGACGAAGAGGTGCTAGACAACAGATATTTTGGGAGACTTGCTTAGGCTATTATCCGCTTGATCCAAAACAACAAAGGTAATCTTTCAAGTAAGCTGGGATATAGAAGTAAATAATTGATTTGCAATTATTGTTTGCAAAGCACTGCTTGACTGAGGGACCTTACAGATAATTGCATGTGTGGGGTACAGAGATGAAGTAATAAAAAAATAATATTAAACTCTTATTGCACAATGAGTGCCACTTATGTGACTTGTTAAGCAAATGTTTACTCCTGAACTTATTTAGTCTTGCCCTAACAAAGTGGTTGAATACTTGTTGACTTTTGAAAGAAATAATTCCACTTTGACATAATCGGGTATTGTGTTTAGGCCAGTGACAATCTCAATTTAATCTATTTTAAATTCAGGCGGTAACACAATCAAATGTGGAGAAAGTGTAGGCGTGTCAGTACTTTCTGAAGGCACTGTAGGTATCAGCCGTTGCTAGCTTAGTTGCTAGCGTTCAAAGCTAGCTAGCTAGCTAACCACACAAATATCTGGAATAGTGACAAAGCAGTGGACGGAAGCAACTCAGACGGATTACCAGGACGTGTACTCAAAGCATGCGCAGACCAACTGGCATCTCCCTGACCAAGTTTGTAATACCTACATGTTACAAGCAGACCACAATAGTACCTGTGCCCAAGAAAGTGAAGGTAACCTGCCTAAATGATTACCAAAAGGCTGGTCATGACTCACATCAATGGCATAATCCCGGATACCCTAGACCCACTCCAATTCGCATACCTCCCCAACACATCCACAGATGACTCAATCGCACTCCACATTGCCCTTTCCCACCTGGACAAAACGAACACCTATGTGAGAGTGCTGTTCATTGTCTTTAGCTCAGCATTCAACACCATAGTGCCCACAACACTCATCACTAAGCTAAGGACCTTGGGACTAAACACCTCCCTCTGCAACTGGATCCTGGACTTTCTGACGGGCCGCCCCCCAGGTGGTAAGGGTAGGCAATAACACGTCTGCCACTCTGATCCTCAACACTGGGGCTCCTCAGGGGCGTGTGCTTAGTCCCCTCCTGTACTCCCTGTTCACCTACGATTGCGTGGCCAAACACGACTCGAACACCATAATTAAGTTTGCTGACGACACAACAGTGGTAGGCCTGATTTACCGACAACATTGAGACAGACCTGGCAGTCTCTGACCTCAACCTCTCCCTCAATGTGACCTATACAAAGGAGCTGGTCGTCGATTACAGGAAAAGGCGGCCTGAACAGTCCCCCATTAACATCGGTGGGGCTGTAGTGGAATGGGTCGAGAGTTTCAAGTTCCTTGGTGTCCACATCACCAACGAACTATCATGGTCCAAACGCACCAAGACAGTCGTGAAAAGGGCACGACAATACCTTGTCCCCCTCAGAGGAGACTGAAAATATTCTACAACTGCACCATCGAGAGCATCCTGACCGGTTGCATCACTGCCTGGTATGGCAACTACTAAGGCGCTACAGAGGGTAGTGCCTGGGGCCAAGCTTCCTGCCATCCAGGACCTATACACTAGGCAATGTTAGAGGAAAGCCCAAAAAATGGTCAAAGACTTCAGTCACCCTAGTCATAGACTGTTTTCTCTGCTACCGTACAGCAAGCGGTCCCAGAGCGCCAAGTCTAGGACCGAACGTCTCCTTAACAGCTTCTACCCCCCAAGCCTTCAGACTGCTGAACAATTAATCAAATGCACACCCAAACTATTTACATTGGTACCAGTACCCCCTGTATATAGCCTCGTTATTGTTATTTTATTGTTGCTTTTTTTTTTTTTTTTTACTTTGGTTTATTTGGTCTTAACTCTTCTTAACTCTTTAACTGCATTGTGCGTTAAGGGCTTGTAAGTATGCATTTCACGGAAAAGTCTACACCTGTATTCGGCATAAGTGACATACATTTTTGATTTGATTTACATGTTTTCAAAAATGCGTACTGCCTCCAGCTCATTGTAAAGTCGTGTGTGATGCACTGATGAAGTCTGCCTTCCATTGCCTATGTTTTCGATGTTTGTAACAGCAGCTCTCGTGCTGTCTGACAGATTTTCCTCTCAAAGACTGTGTGCTGTACGCGTGTTATAAATAAGATGCATAATGAATATACTGTACATGCCCCAATTTAAGTCCACACAATTATGCAAATTATCCTATAGACCGATAAGAACGACCAGTCAAATGTGCAGTACCAGTCAGAAGTTTGGACACACCTACTCATTTAAGTTTAATCTTTTTTATTTTTAAGTCCGTTATTTTACCAGGTAAGTTGACTGAGAACACATTCTCATTTGCAGCAACGACCTGGGGAATAGTTACAGGGGAGAGGAGGGTGATGAATGTGCCAACTGTAAACGGGGGATTATTAGGTGACCGTGATGGTTTGAGGGCCAGATTGGGAATTTAGCCAGGACACCGGGGTTAACACCCCTACTCTTACGATAAGTGCCATGGGATCTTTAATGACCTCAGAGAGTCAGGACACCCGTTTAACGTCCCATCCGAAAGACAGCAGTTAGTAGTTATTTTGAATATCCCCAAAAATTCTAAAATAAATTTCAACAAAAGGCTGGCATTTTGAGTTTGGGGTGTTAAAAATAATTTATCGACAGGCTTTGTCTCTGTTGACAATGCTGCCGTACAGGAATGCCTGCCTAACATGAATATTAGACTAGGCCTATACCTCCTTTGTAAAGATAATATTAATGGTAATATTAGGCTACTCTTTATTGTAATATTATATGTTTAGGAGATTTAGCCTATCACCAACTGTTGCTGTGTGGATAGCTCCTCTGGAATGATCTTTCAGTAGTCCACAAGATAAATGAGTTCTTCAACGGCCTCAGTATCAGTCTTTTCCTCTCAACAGCTGTTGCTCTATGCAGCCTGTTGCAATATCTAGCTATTTTTAAACCGGAAGAATATGATTGCTCTGGATAGTTAGTCTTGTCCCTGGCCTAACCCCTGATGGAAAGACTGATAATCCTTGTGCCCATCATTACTAATTCATCCTATTTTACTATTAGCCACAAGACAGTTTCTCTCCGTTTACACACGTCCATAATGAATGAAGGCCCTTTGTGTTGCCTGATTAGGTACCGCACTGCCACTAAAGTGACAGTGCATTCAGGAATTATTCAGACCCCTTGACTTTTTCCACATTTAGTTTACGTTACAGCCTTATTCTAAAATGTATTACATTTCTTTTTAAATCCTCATTGAGCTACATGCAATACCCCATAATGACATAGTGAAAACAGGGTTTCAGAATTGTATGCAAATTGTGCAAAAACAGATACCTTATTTACATAAGTATCCAGACCCTTTGCTATGAGACTCTTAATTGAGCTCTGGTGCATCCTGTTTCCATTGATCATCCTTGAGAGGTTTCTACAACTTGATTGGAGTCCACCTGATGTAAATTCTATTAATTGGACATGATCTGGAAAGGCACACCTGTCTATATAAGGTCCCACGGTTGACAGTGCATGTCAAAGCAAAAACCAAGCCACGATGTCGAAGGATTTGTTCGTAGAGCTCCGAGACCGGATGGTGTCGTGACACAGATCTGGGGAAGGGTATCAAAACATTTCTGCAGCATTGAAGGTCCCCAAGAACACAGTGACCTCCATCATTCTCAAATGGAAGAAGTTTGGAACCACCAAGACTCTTCCTAGAGCTGGCTGCCCGGCCATACTGAGCAATCGGGGGAGAAGGGCCTTGGTCAGGGAGGTAACCAAGAACCCGATGGTCACTCTGAAGGAGCTCCAGAGTTCCTCTTTGGCGATGAGAGCACCTTCCAGAAGGAAAACCATCTCTGCAGCACTCCACCAATCAGTAGTGTATAGACAGAAGCCACTCCTCAGTAAAAGGCACAGGACAGCTTCTTGGAGTTTGCCAAAAGGCACCTCCTTAGACCATGAGAAACAAGATACTCTGGTCTGATGAAACCAACATTGAACTCTTTGGCCTGAATGTCAAGAGTCACGTCTGGAGGAACCCTGGCACCATCCCTACGGTGAAGCATGCTGTGGGGATGTTTTTCAGTGGCATGGACTGGGAGACTAGTCAGGATCGAGGGGAAAGATGGAAGGAGCAAAGTACAGAAAGATCCTTGATTTAAAAACCTGCTCCAGAGTGCTCAGGACCTCAAACTGGGGTGAAGGTTCACCTTCCAACAGGACAACGACACTAAACACACAGCCAAGATGACGCAGGAGTGGCTTCGGGACAAGTCTCAATGTCCTTGAGTGGGCCAACCAGAGCCCGGACTTGAACCCATTTGATCATCTCTGGAGATACCTGAAAATAGCTGTGCAGCAACGCTCCCAATCCAGCCTGACAGAGCTTGAGAGGATCTGCAGAGAAGAATGGGAGAAACTCCCCAAATAAAGCTTGTAGCGTCATACCTAAGAAGACTTGAGGCTGTAATCGCTGACAAAGATGCTTCAACAAAGTACTGAGTAAAGGTTCTGAATACTTATGTAAATGTGATATTTCAGGGTTTTTTGTATACATTTGCAACATTTTCTAAACCTGTTTTTGCTTTTGAACTATGGGGTGTTGTGTAGATTGAGGAAAAAAAATACACAATTGAATCCATTTTAGAATAAGGCTCTAACGTAACAGAATTTGGAAAACTTGAAGGGGTCTGAATACTTTCCGAATACACTATATATCTAGCTTGTGACAGTAGGTGGCTGGTTTGTCCTCGACGTCCTAGTGGACAGAGAGCATTGTGGGTCAAATCTGGAACGTCTTGGGTGTTGTTTTTCCATTATGTTATAGTCATACTGGCTGGCACTAATCTCAGCTGCTAGTCAAGCATGGACATAATCTGAAGATGATATACCTGGGCCATGGTATGATCCTGCATTGCTACACCATTCATGGTCCAAATCCACACTTTAGCCTACTTCAAACCTAGGCTAGATTTCTGCCTCGTAAAAAATGTATTCAGAAGTACTTTGGGTGACACTTTTTTTTACTCTTCTAAATGCTAACTCACGGTGCTCAAAAACTGTGTAATAATTTACCTGTTCTACTTAACGCACAGAGAGATCCCCATCTGGTAGGTGAGGCTAAGCGTCCTGCTCTGACTACCCAAAGAAATATGATGTGTGAGATAGGAGCCCTAAATATTCCTTCTGTGAGAACCCTCTGCAGTTATTAGGACACAGTAGGCATGGAGAGAGCAGAGAAAAGACCACTGTATTAATATCCCCTGGCCTGCATCTGTGCCATCCTCATTCTCACAGCATTTTGTCTGTCATTATTCAACCCTATGCCAAATAGGCAGATGAGAACATTGTCCTAAATTTGCAAGGGAAATGCAGACATCACACCTTAAGGGCCAGGAATTGGATTTACTTTTTAACCTCTGTGAGAAAATACATGAGAAAATATGCTGGAATGTGTAGCTTGGTGTCAACCTAAAGGTGTAAAGGTAAGGAGGGGTTCTTTACCCAGTCGTATCTGTACACATCTGTGTTCTCGCCGTGTTAAAATAGTGTGTGGAAATCAATCTCTCCATCAATCCTGAGCTGTGTGAAGATGTCTGATCGGTGTGGGGACTGGAGAGAGAGAAAGTGGGATTACGCCAGATAGAAGACCGCCCCCTAATAGCCTACCCCTGTGAGGTGAGCAGGAGGGAAAATGTTGGAACGGTGTGTGTTTGCCTGTGCATTGCATGCGTGCTGCGAGAGACTAGATCGGCTTTCAGATAGACTTTAGAGCAGGGTCCTTTATGCTCCACGGGCTCAGTAGACAGTCTATTCTCCTGATAGTGGTCCAGGCTGTAGAAATGTAATAGGCTTTGGGGGCTGATCGCTCGTTCAGGGCATCCGATCCCTCTGGTTCTGCTGCACCCACCCTACATCTCAGTGAAATAGGTTTGAAGGAGCAGGGCCAACGGTATCAAGGCTGTGGAATACCTGGACATGGAAAAGTTATGGCATTCAGTGTTCACAAAGGTGATTCAGCGCTCTGTGAAATGCAACAGTGTAGGTTGGTTTTATTTTATATCAAGCAAGTCCCTCTCTCTGTAGATGCTAATATAAGGAATCGAACGAATACATTGTTGCCAAACATGTAAGAGCATTTCACAACATCCAAGTGTCATTAAAAAAGCTCTTGTTATATACTATCTTTGACTGCATGGAATCTTCAGTGGAGGCATCTGTTAGGCTTCTACTGGTGTGTGGGAGTGTCATCTGGAAAGGAACATGGCCCTGGACCCCGTTCACTTCTGGCATCTTTGCTGTGCAATTTGTGCACTCCTGCACTTTATTACCCCTTGTACCCATGTGCCAGTGCAGCTGGAGGAGGGCTCTCTAGCCGTCATGCCTGCAGCACACTGGCTACTTCTGCCAGGAGATGGCCTGGAGATGCAGCTGCTTCTTTTTGGCTCGGACTCCCCAGTCAGTGTCTCTGCTCTCTACGCCTACTGGCTCTGACTCATCAGCCATACTTTGGTGATACGGGTGATGGGGTCGGACCTGATGATTTCACAGTGCCTGAAGTTGTTTGTGAACCAGCCAACCTCCATATCCCACAGAAATTGCAGGGAAATCTGCCTTAACCTGAAATTATGGGTCAATTATAGCTTTTTAGAAAACTGTTTAGGTTGAGACACTTCCAGGTTTGAAGATGTTCCATTGGTCGATGCTTTATTATCCAGGTAGATTGCTCTGTTATTTCACAATGATTTATTTATCCTCCGTAAGGTTGTACACATTCTGAAAGCCATATAGCCTAGCCAGTGTGTGTGTGTGTGTGTGTGTGTGTGTGCCTGCGCATGCGTGCACTAATAATAGGCTGCACAACATATTAAAAGTCGTTAAAGCAAGTGGCAAATATTTTTTTAAGGGCTTAAGATGTGTTTAACAGAGCAGAACCTGTGTTTTCTCAGAAGGGTTCCAATGCTGATTCGTAATGAGTGTGTCTGGTGTCAAGCTGCTGCTAATTAGACCTAGCAGTCCGTTTCCTTCCGCTCAGGTCGGATCAGGGTTAGGGAGGGAGGGAACAGCTCTGGTTTTATAGCCATCTCTCAATCACAGGTCCATCATGGCTCAGGATCACACAGGATTTTTATTGGACGTCATCCCAATTATTGACCTCTTAAGACAACCCTGTATGCTGGAGACCGTGCATAGAGAACGGCTCATTACTGGGACATGGTTGCTCGACCAGTGCGTTAGACTAGAGTAACTTGAGCCTGGCCCCGCCATCAAACCTTCCTGCTGATAGACAACACAGGTCCCCCAGGAGACTGCTGGGAATTCCACCAGCTAAACTGCTGCTGCTCACTGTATCTCTCACTCTCTCTCCTCTTCTTTCTCTCTCGTTCTCTCTCTTTCTCGTTCTCTCCCTTTGTCTCTCTCTCGCTCCCTATTTCTCTCGCTCTCTTCATCTGCAGATGAAGGCTACTATCAGAGTGGAAAATTCCAGTTTGAAATAAACGTCCCTGAAGCTTACAACATGG
This sequence comes from Oncorhynchus kisutch, assembly GCF_002021735.2. NCBI lineage: Eukaryota > Metazoa > Chordata > Actinopteri > Salmoniformes > Salmonidae > Oncorhynchus > Oncorhynchus kisutch. The sequence continues at coordinate 48,660,131 of NC_034175.2, read as the reverse complement.
TGGTAAGTGGTCATGTCTCATTAGAAATGGTGTGTTTATGTGTTTGTGCGTGCGTGGTGTGGGGTCCGATTGAGGTGCTACTGAGCACTGAGAACAGGTGATGAGGGATGCAGAGGAGGACTCGCCGTTTAGTGGTTTCCATTTCCATCTTAGTTTAATAACACACACACACCAGAGGCCTTACAATCATACAGTCCACCTAAGTTAGGACAGCTCAGGGTCATGAAATCATTCCGATCCTCCCTCCCATTTGAATGTCCCCATGGCCAATACATACCAGGGCTGTGTCTGAAATGGCACCCTATTCCCAACATAGTGCACCACCTTTGAGTAGAGCCCTTGTCAATAGGGTTCTCTTTTGGATTTAACGCAAAAGTTCTGTGGAGATTAAACCCTGGTGCTGTGCAGCACTGTGGGTAATTTACACTCTCCCAGTTTGCCTCCCGTCCACAGCTCCATCATGTGAAAGTGAGTACAGGTCCTCTCGGTAAACGGCCTGGCATGGAGTTGTAGGTGGCAGGGATGCAGGGTGAGTTACAGCCCAACACAGAACAGTCTCAGCCTTTAGTTTTCCCTCCATCCCTCCATTCTCTTCCTTGTTTTTATGCCACCCATCCATCCTGGATGCCGTTTTATCTCACCTCCACACTGCTCGTCTTAATACACAAACACGCGTGCACACACGCACACACTCCTGTGTGTCATCAGGAACAGTCCAGGCTTTGAATTTACAGCCTGTTTATTCCAAAACCTTACGCTCTGTGCTTTACAGCCTGTTTCTATTGAAGACCTTACACTTTGTGCTTTATCTTAATGGTGAATTTGCAGCCTGTTTATACAAAGACGCTGTGCTCTGTGCTTTATCTTAATGGAGGCTAATTAGACAGGCAGTAAAGGCTTTGTATGGATTTACCTGCCTTTTATGAGAGCTCATAAACAGCCTGAAAGAGACTCATAAAGAGCATGAGTTTTATTTGTATTTTTTAGGCCTAGCCCCTAGATACTCAACACATCTGACCATTCTAGCAAACTGGGCCACAGTTTTAAACAAAGATTTTCAATCGATATATTATTTATGAATTTTGAAATGACTTGATCCCAGCCTTTAATAATGAATTTGACTGGTTATTCTAAGCCTTCTCAGGTTGTTGTAAGGTGGTCAACTGAGGAGTTTGATAATGGTGTAAGATCACAGTAGGGTCGGCATTTTAAGGACTGGCTCTTAGCCAGGACTGGCCTCATTAGCATTCAGTTCTGGTTATCTCAATTCCATTTTGGGACTTCAGACGAAACTTTTGCACTGCACATCACAGGACTTAGTTATTGTCATCTCAGAGTATTGGCATAGCCAACTGGTCACTTTTTCATGAATCTTTCCCTATCTAGTGAATGGGCAACGGCTGCTTTAGGGAAAAGTAGTGGCTTAATGTTCCCGAGGCCCTTGCCTTTCTCACAGGCTTGACAACCTAACATAAGATAAACAAAAACAAGATGGAGCAAAAGTTGTGATTTAGCAAGTTATTTCATTCAATGTCTCTCATGGAATATATCATTGTGCACGGTTAAAAAAAAGGCAAGATTTTGGAAATTGACTGGAGCAGAGAGTGGTATTTTAAGAAAAGTAAAGTCCGTTGTGAGCCCAAACACTTCCAAAGTGGTGTTGTCCTCTTATCAAATTGCCTAGGACTCTGTCTTCTAGAAGCCTCTTTGAAGAACTATTGCAGACTGACGGCTTCTATTTCTCTCTCTATACTGTGTGTGTATAACGATGTATTTATCTCTCACGGTGCCACCCTCTTCTCACAGTTTTGAGGAGCACTAATGAGGTCTAAGGCTGACGTATGATCAAATAAACAATGTTAAAGAAGAAGGCACTGCTTTTTTTTTGTGGCGTTTGTCTTGTTTGTTTTTGTTTTCATGTTTGGTTCAGTCTGGGGGAGAAAATATACAAGGGTTTCTTTTGAAGATTCTCAGCACCATATGAAAGTATATCTCCTTCTGAGCTCTGCTGTGCTTTGTATGTTGGTTTGTGGAGGTTGGTTTTCCTCAGGCAGTATTCCATACTGTCCCAATCAAACCTTGTGATAAAATGGGTCTTAACCTTTTCCTCAGGCTCAAGAGAGAGCTGGCTGGTGGACGAGATTAATCCTAATCTGTTCCATGTTTCTCTCCCCAGCCTCCCAAAGTGAAATGTCAGACCAGAATATGGCACCCCAACATCGCTGAGACGGGGGAGATCTGTTTGAGGTAATGAACTCTTTCTCACATTGCCAAACACTGATTGGCTTTCATCCTCTGTGTGTGTATTTAAAGGATGGCGATTCAGAAGTGGACTACATGGACAGATTCCAAAGTGTGGTTAGTGGACACAGGAGCCCCAGCAGTGGTCAAGCAGTTTTGTGTGTGTGTGTGAGATATATATGCTGGAGCTGGAGAGAGGAAAACATTTACAGGCAGATTTGATGTCTGACTAGTCTCTAGTTATTCTCAGAACCTTGGAGAGCAGCTAATGACCATACAACAAGAGTGCTGCTGTAAAAATAAATGTCTTTATGATAACAAACTGACATCTAGTCATCAGCACATGAAAGGTCAAGAAAAGCAGATATTTTAAGATGCCTGGCTGGCTGGCTGACTTTCTTTTGGGATGTCCAATCATTTACAGAGCAATAAATATCACAGGTGAGAATTGTCATGGGGGTACAGGTCTGACTGTAGTAGTAGGCTATTTCTATATTGTGATTTCCGACTTGATGATGGAGATTTTGATTTCTTCTGGTTTCTATTTTCCCAGTTTGTTGCGGGAGCACTCTATCGACGGCACTGGCTGGGCCCCTACGAGAACATTAAAGGTGAGTCTCTAATCACTGTATCACCAGCACCTATAGCTCAGACTGATATCAGTGACCATCTTAATTAACCGCTGTGGTCCCAACACCCCACTCTTAAACTAGTAGTGGATCTTTAAATCACCGTTCACCCTCCTACCCCTGCTCTGAGAGGGAGATGAATACTGCTGCAGGGGGAGGAGAACATGGGAGCCCTCGTCTAAAAGGAGCTTTGTACGTCATAAAAGTATGCAAGGAGGGGAAATTGCCATTCATTGTGGAAGTAGCGATTGCGAAGCGCTTTCAAAATCCCTTACCTGCTTCTTCAGGTTCTTTCTAAGATCTCAACAAGCACAGTGTGTTCTGTAAACTAAGCAGTAACCATGACATTCTTTTTCCCACCTGACTCTCATCTCTACTACTGAAAGAACACAGTCTTCTCTTGAAAGGAGGGCACTTTCAATTGTGTGAGAGTTTAATGTCATTAGCCCTCATTTCCAGTTGGTAGACTGCAAAACTGAGAATGTAGGATAAATCTCACTCGGTTTGACCTGGTGAACTTTGCTAAACTTTTTCTACTCTGTGGTGGTGGTCTGCTGCTAACAGGTATTGCTCCTGAGGGAGTTTTTTATTTTTTATTTTTTTATTTCACCTTCATTTAACCAGGTAGGCTAGTTGAGAACAAGTTCTCATTTGCAACTGCGACCTGGCCAAGATAAAGCATAGCAGTGTGAACAGACAACACAGAGTTACACATGGAGTAAACAATTAACAAGTCGGCTCACTATGAAGCAGGGCTCCTTGCTTGAAAACCCCAATGGTTTTCCTTTGATAAATGGCACGTGCTTGACCCGAGAGCCATGATGTTGAACATGTGCTATGCATTGAACTTGCTTTGCATTTCCAGATAGATTTTTCCTAGCCACCGTGCTTCTACACCTGCATTGCTTGCTGTTTGGGGTTTTAGGCTGGGTTTCTGTACAGCACTTTGAGATATCAGCTGATGTACGAAGGGCTATATAAATAAATTTGATTTGATTTAAGATCCCTTGTCAAAAGGTCATTGGGTGTTTCAAATTCCAAACCTAAAGTGAGGGGGGAAAAGTATTTGATCCTCTGCTGATTTTGTACGTATGCCCACTGACAAAGAAATGACCAGCCTATAATTTTAATGGTAGGTTTATTTGAACAGTGAGAGACAGAATAACAACAAAAAAATCCAGAAAAACACGTGTCAGAAATGTTATAAATTGATTTGCATTTTAATGTGGGAAATCAGTATTTGACCCCCTCAATCAGAAAGATTTCTGGCTCCCATGTGTCTTTTATACAGGTAATGAGCTGAGATTAGGAGCACACTCTTAAAGGGAGTGCTCCTAATCTCAGTTTGTTACCTGTATTAAAGACACCTGTCCACAGAAGCAATCAATCAATCAGATTCCAAACTCTGCATCATGGACAAGACCAAAGAGCTCTCCAATGATGACAGGAACAAGATTGTAGACCAACACAAGTCTGGAATGGGCTACAAGACCATCGCCAAGCAGCTTGGTGAGAAGGTGACAACAGTTGGTGCGATTATTTGCAAATGGAAGAAACACAAAAGACCTGTCAAACTCCCCCGGCCTGGGGCTCCATGCAAGATCTCACCTCGTGGAATTGCAATGATCATGAGAAAGGTGAGGAATCAGCCCAGAACAACACGGGAGGATCTTGTCAACGATCTCAAGGCAGCTGGGACCATAGTCACCAAGAAAACAATTGGTAACACATTACGCCGTCAGAGGACACCTGGGTGAAAGTGTTGTGGTCAGATGAGACCAAAATGGAGCTCTTTGGCATCAACTCAACTCGCCGTGTTTGGACCCCAAGACCCCAAGAACACAATCCCCACTGTCAAACATGGAGGTGGAAACATTATGCTTTGGGGGTGTTTTTCTGCAAAGGGGACAGGACAACTTCACCGCATCATACCGTCAAATCTTGGGTGAGCACCTCCTTCCCTCAGCCAGGGCATTGGAAATGGGTCGTGGATGGGTATTCCAGCATGACAATGACCCAAAACACACGGCCAATGCAACAAAGGAGTGGCTCAAGAAGAAGCACATTAAGGTCCTGGAGTGGCCTAGCCAGTCTCCAGACCTTAATACCATAGAAGATCTGTGGAGGGAGCTGAAGGTTCGAGTTGCCAAACGTCAGCCTCGAAACCTTAATGACTTGGAGAAGATTTGCAAAGAGGAGTGGGACAAAATCCCTCCTGAGATGTGTGCAAACCTGGTGGCCAACTACAAGAAACGTCTCACCTCTGATTGCCAACAAGGGTTTTGCCACCAAGTAATGAGTAATGTTTTGCAGAGGGGTCAAATACTTATTTCCCTCATTAAAATGCAACTTAATTTATAACATTTTTGACATGCATTTTCCTGGATTTTGTTGTTGTTATTCTGTCTCTCACTGTTCAAATAAACCTACCATTAAAATTATAGACTGATCATTTCTTTGTCAGTGGGCAAACGTACAAAATCAGCAGGGGATCAAATACTTTTTTCCCTCCCTGTAGGCCTATTAAAGATGTGTTAAATCTTTTCATATGACTTATGACCAGCACATACCACTTTTTTTAAACCATTTTCATCTTAATGGTAATATTCTAATATATTTCCAGACAGAGAAGTGACTTTGAAGTCAACCCCGAGGCCTTGATTGTGTCTCACTGGTGTTTCTCTTATCAGAAGCCACTGTGAGTCACAACCCAACCCATCTCTCTGCGTAACGCCTACGTCACATCTTCCGTCTCCTCTCTTCCCCTTTGACACACTGAGATACAGTACCGCTCGAATGGATTCAGTTTGTAGTGTCACAGCCACTCTATTTAGGCCCTGAGCTCAAAACTATTGATTACATTGACGGCGAGGGAGATGAGGTGACACTGAAAGGCGACAATATGTTATTGTTGTGCGGTTGCTCGTCTCCTAGACGTCACAGTTGCAATACCTTATACCACACACACACACACAGGCACACGGAAAGACACACACACAGGCACACGGAAACACAAATACAAGCACACACACACGCACATTCTCCCTGGCTTGCTCATCGTCTTCTGTTTCTGCAATTCAGGTGTAATTAACAGCTCTGATATCCCCATGACGATGTCCTCAGGTGGTTCCCTGGCTAACTAACGTCTTACTTAGCTACCGATGACACCCACAGCCAGCCAGGGTCATTTACTGCATGATGACTGTTTCAAAAGCCGTTACCGTGGCATGTTTCAAATTCTTATGATGTGAAGTTATTCTCATTAGCCTGACTGAGTTCGTTTTTATGCTGTGATAACATCCAGAATAACCTCCAAGCCTAGCTAAGGTGTGTAAGAAGGATAGGACCTGACTTGAGGCAGTGATGTACAGTAACTATTAGAGAGAATAGGATGCACTGGAGGAATACTAACTGTCAGTTCTGAGGAAAAGATTGGAATCATTAGTCTTTAGGAGGAGGTGATTTAAGTCAGTCCCTAAAGTGACTCAAGTTTCCTTGCCTGTTCAGGCTCTTTCTACTGGACACCTGTGATTTTGCGTGTCAGTTAGCCAGCCTAGTAATTGAAGTAATCTGCTGCTGTACATGGTCTGCTTTCCAAATGGCACCCTATTCCTTATATAGTGCGCTACTTTTGACCAGCGCCTATACAGTGGGGCAAAAAAGTATTTAGTCAGCCACCAATTGTGCAAGTTCTCCCACTTAAAAATATGAGAGGCCTGTAGTTTTCATCATATGTATACTTCAACATTGACAGACAAAATGAGAAAGAAAAACATCTCTTTTTTTTAAATGAATTTTAATGAATTTATTTGAAAATTATGGTGGAAAATAAGTATTTGGTCAATAACAAAAGTTTATCTCAATACTTTGTTTTATACCCTTTGTTGGCAATGACAGAGGTCAAACGTTTTCTGTAAGTATTCACAAGGTTTTCACACACTGTTGCTGGTATTTTGGCACATTCCTCCATGCAGATCTCCTCGAGAGCAGTGATGTTTTGGGGCTGTTGCTGGGCAACGCAGACTTTCAACTCCCTCCAAAGATTTTCTATGGGGTTGAGATCTGGAGACTGGCTAGGCCACTCCAGGACCTTGAAATACTTCTTACGAAGCCATTCCTTCGTTGCCCGGGCGGTGTGTTTGGGATTGTCATGCTGAAAGACCCAGCCACGTTTCAAGTACTGCAATATATAGGGAATAGGGTGCCATTTGGGAAGTAGCCTACTTACTATTGGCAGTAGCGGGACCGCAACAGGAAGAGACTGTTGCCGTGTCTGAATACTCATTCTTGTGTTCTAAATAGTAGGCTTTTTGGGTATGAAGAAAATAGAGCTTTCTTTAGGCAATGAACAACTACTCTGATAGAAAACGGCCTATGTGGCATCGATATTAGTCAGAAACATTTATTCTACTGTCAAAAAATGTACTACAAAGTGTAAATGGGGATCATTTTTGTCACAAGGTCAGTCTCGTCCAAAACAGAGTTTTGTAAGTGAGTTTGTCATGACTTGAGGTTTGGGTTTTGATTTCGACAACGCTCACTTGCCCACTAACACAAGATACACAGCTGTAGTCAATCCACTCTATCCATCCTACCGCAGAACACAGACAGCGAGAGAGACTTCCCAGCAGCGGTTCAGACATCAAGTGCCTTTTAGAAAGTATTCAGACCCCTTTACTTCTTCCACATTTGGTTTTGTTACAGGTTGAATTTTAAATAGATTCAATTCAGATTTTTTGGGTCACTGGCTTACACACAATACCCCATAATGTCAAAGTGTATTTGTGATTTTTACAAGTTTTCACTAATTAATAGCTGGAATGTCTTGAATCAATAAGTATTCCACCCCTTTGTTATGGCAAGCCTAAATACATTCAGGAGTAAATATGTGCCTAACCAGTCACAAAATAAGTTGCATAGACTCTTTGTGCAATAATAGTGTTTAACATGTATTTTTTTATGACAACCTCATCTCTCTACCCCACATATACAATTATCTGTAAGGTCCATTAGTTGAGCCGGTAAATACAGAGAGACTCAACCATGCTTTTATTACAAGCAAAATTGACTACTGTAATGCTCTCCTTTCTGGTCTAAGAAAGCGATTGGGCAAATGCAAAACATACAGAATGCTGTAGTGCGTGTACTGACCAAGACCAGACAGAGAGCACACATTACACAGGTTTTAAGGTCTCTGCACTGACTGCCTGTGAGTTTTAGAATACATTTAAAAATTGTTCTATTGGTTTTTAAATCAATCCACAATTGTGCACCCCAATACATGTCAGATATGATTTTACGTTCTGTACCCAGTAGGTCCTTCAGGTCCTCTGGCACTGGCCTTTTAACTATCCCAAAGCCCAGGACCATGATGCAGGCTTAAGTTATTATGCCCCCAGTCTCTGGATCAGCCTGCCAGAGAAACTGAGGAAACTGTGGGCATATTTAAGAGATCTTAAAACAAATCTTTAACTTTGCTTTTCCTCAGGGTGCTTTTTAGTTGTTCAGTTTGTCATTCTTTTGTTTTTTTATATCTTATGTTTGTTGTGTAGAAAATATTTCAGCTTTTATTTTCACAATTGTTTTTATTAATTCATTTATTGACATTAAATATCCCTTTGAGCATGGTGAAGTTATTAATTACACTTTGGATGGTGAATCAATACACCCAGTGACAACAAAGATGGACTATTTGCCCCCCCCCCCCCCCCCCCCCTTACACTGCTGCTACTCTCTGTTGTTATCGTCTTTGCATAGTCACTTTTAATAACTCAACCTACATGTACATATTACTTCAACTAACCGATGCCTCTCGCACATTGACTCTGTACCGATACACCCCTGTATATAGTCTCGCTATTGTTATTTTGCTGCTGCTCTTTAATTACTTGCTACTTTTATTTCTTATTTCTTATCCATATTATTTTTTTAACTGCATTGTTGGTTAGAGGCTCATAAGTAAGCATTTCACTGTAACGTCTACACCTGTTGTATTTGGTGCATGTGACTAATAACATTTGATTTGAACAAAGATGCAGGCGTCCTTCCTAACTTAGTTGACGAAGAGGAAGGAAACCGCTCAGAGATATTCAAGCATAGTGGTGGCTACATCATGTTGTGTGTGATTGTAACCATTAAGGACTGGGGAGTCTTTCAGGATAATAAAAAAAACTTAATGGAGCTAAGCACAGGCAGAGGAAAACCCAGTTGTCTGCTTTCCACCAGACTGAAGAGAGATGAATTTACCTTTCAACGGAACAAAAATGTGACTCTACATATAAATTCGGTGTGCAAATTACATGCTAAGTACTCTCAGCCAGCAAATGCTATTTGTGTGTCTGAGCCATCAGCTGCCAGTAGCTGGCCCATCGGAACAAGCTCTCTATTAGCTACCAGTAGCTGGCCCATAGGAACAAGCTGTCTATTAGCTACCAGTAGCTGGTCCATAGGAACAAGCTGTCTATTAGCTACCAGTAGCTGGCCCATAGGAACAAGCTGTCTATTAGCTACCAGTAGCTGGTCCATAGGAACAAGCTGTCTATTAGCTACCAGTAGCTGGCCCATAGGAACAAGCTGTCTATTAGCTACCAGTAGCTGGTCCATAGGAACAAACTGTCTATTACCTACCAGTAGTTGGTCCATAGGAACAAGCTGTCTATTAGCTACCAGTAGCTGGCCCAAAGGAACAAGCTGTCTATTAGCTGCCAGTAGCTGGCCCAAAGGAACAAGCTGTCTATTAGCTGCCAGTAGCTGGCCCAAAGGAACAAGCTGTCTATTAGCTGCCAGTAGCTGGTCCATAGGAACAAGCTGTCTATTAGCTGCCAGTAGCTGGCCCATAGGAACACGCTGTCTATTAGCTGCCAGTAGCTGGTCCATAGGAACAAACTGTCTATTAGCTGCCAGTAGCTGGTCCATAGGAACAAACTGTCTATTAGCTACCAGTAGCTGGTCCATAGGAACACGCTGTCTATTAGCTACCAGTAGCTGTTCCATAGGAAAAAAACTGCCTATTAGCTACCAGTAGCTGGCCCATAGGAACAAGCTGTCTATTAGCTGCAAGTAGCTGGCCCATAGGAACAAACTGTCTATTAGCTGTCAGTAAGAGTATTCAGGAGGGCTCTGGATAAATGAGCTAGACACTCCCTCAGCAACTAAGGTGTTGGCAGCTATAATAGATTTTGGTACATCTCATTCTCGCTCGCTCTGTCTTTCTCACCGGGTACACAGACCAAGATGAGAAGGAACGATCCCAGTCCTTTATGTTCCAAAGCTCCTACTCTAGTAAATCATGCGAGTCTATTTAAATGCTGAGAAAGCCTTTTGTTAGCCTGCATAGAGTTTCAACCTTGCCTGTGCA